>NW_003303718.1:1096132-1097166 GCF_000142945.1 Phytophthora infestans T30-4 | reverse complement strand
CCGTGCCCAGTAAGCGTTCTTGCGCACTTTGTCGAGCGTCTTAGTAACTCCGACGTGCGCGGCAAGTACATCCTTATGACAGTGATGCAGTACGGTCGATATGAAAGGCAGGGGAATCACATGTACTTCAAGAGTAGACGCGGGCCGGCGCGAGCTTTCAAGTGCACGCGACGCATGAGCAC
The DNA here is from genome assembly GCF_000142945.1 of Phytophthora infestans T30-4. NCBI lineage: Eukaryota > Oomycota > Peronosporomycetes > Peronosporales > Peronosporaceae > Phytophthora > Phytophthora infestans. Next base: position 1,096,984 of record NW_003303718.1, on the reverse strand, counting down.
ACCGCTCTTTACCGAGTAGTTAGGGGCCATCAGCAGGATCTTAGTGCGCATCTGAGGGTCCAGAGCTAGAGCTCCATCACTTAAGAACGCTATCATAGCCTGGATCCAAGGTGGCCACTTTTGTTCTTCCACGAAGCGAGTCTGTTGTAACCCGAACACATCAACTGGGGACACCAAGAGTTGGTCAGTAACTTCTTCTTCGTCGGGAGACGCTACGGGACCAGAGTCGTCCGCGTTCTCTGACAAGGGTTCCGTAGGGAGCAGGGTCGAGTCGAGAGGCGCAGTCTCCCCGACTTCGACAGTACTAGGGGGGGCTCGTCAGCATCGTTTAGTAGCTCCGCCATAGAGATGGCATTGATGGTTTGGGTGTGCAGTCTGGACAGACCATCCACATGACCCATAGAAGTACTGAGCTTGTGGAACACCTTCAAGCGTAACTGAGACAACTCCATGGCCCACCTAGCCAGCTTATCGCTACTTGTGCGGTTAGTCTCGTTGAAGACCCACGTCAATGCTTTGTGATCCGTGTACAGGTCGAGCTCGCAGCGATCCAGGTAGCAGCGGAGCTTGCGCGTGGCCCATACAATGTCCCAACACTCGATCTCCGAAGTACCGTCCTCCTTATGGACCCAGTTCTTCTCAGAGCCTACTAGTAGTTGCTCGCATAGGCTACGACTCTCTCGCGCCCATCCACGGTTTGCATCAAGCACGCTCCCACAGCGAGTTTAGATGAGTCCACGTATAGATGGAGACGCTTGAAAAGTCGGGATACTCGAGGATAGGAGGTTCCACCAGCTACGCTTTAGTTGCAGAAAGCGGCTTCGCAGTCGTCGCTCCAAAAGAATCGGCTCC
>NW_003303718.1:1089931-1090805 GCF_000142945.1 Phytophthora infestans T30-4 | reverse complement strand
CTTCCTGCAGGTTTACTGGCCGTGTTCAACACAATGTTGACTATTTTATCGCTCGAGTCTCTGTCTGAAACGTAAAAGTTTAGTCTCCGTCTAGTTCTCGCAGTTGAAGACTGGGTGGACCGTCCTTCCTTTTCAAGTTTTATCTCCATCGGCGAATCGGACGCGAGAACACGTCCAGCATTGGTTGTATTTTCACCAACACTGGCCGAATTGGTGACACCATCACCAATATCATCACCAGTATCACACGAATTGGTGACAATGTTATACCAATGTCCTCCGAACTTGCGAGTTCTCCACAAATACTTGCGTCCGTGTAGGATGGCGGCATATCATTGTGACGGGCGATCTTCTCCAGGTCTTCCAAATGGTTAAGCCAAACGTGAAAGCTTCGTGACCCTTTGGCTGCTATAACTTCGGCTATTCTCTGGCACACTGCAAACCCCGAGCGATACTTCTGATTATGACCAAGGACACGACTTGAAGGAGCTTCAACATCTTCGACGTAGAGCTTCTGTGACGTATCAGGAACACTTGAGACTTCTCCGTCATCTGCAAGCAACCATCGCAGCGGAATCGCCTCACACGGAATAATAGATTGAAATTCTGAATGTTGCCGCCGCAAATACAGGAGTTGACGGCAAGGAAGTAACACGGTCTGGTAAAAGGAGCAACTGCAGGAGCTCTCATACAAGCTGACTGCATATTTCGCACCCGAGGCTGTAGAACTAGAGAGCGTAAAGGTATTTCCCTCACTTGAAACAACGTACGCCACTCCTCCGCTAACGTGATACTGACCCTCGACCAAATTACATGCGTAATGAGTAGCCCATTTTGCCATGGCCGGTCATCTCGTCATCGTAATTTTGATTGT
>NW_003303718.1:1087290-1089202 GCF_000142945.1 Phytophthora infestans T30-4 | reverse complement strand
CCTGTCCTTTTTCGTTGCAATAGTACTGGTGAACATAGACATTTCCTTGTAAATTAAGGGACTGGTTTGGCTGGCCTGTTCTGGTATAACACGGTAAACTCTATTTTATAGTGTGGTCCACCACCAAGGTTTGACATACCGGGTAATAGCGCAAATCTGTTATTGACTTGCCTTGAGAGAGATAATGCACTTTCTATTATAATAGGTAAGGAATAGGACTACTAAAGTACGATCTTGTCCATAGTGATGCCAAAATGTACTTCGTCCATGTTGAAAGTAGCCTTTTCATCCAATTCACCATTTTCTAACGCTCGTTAGAGCTTTCCCAGTTGTGCTGCCACGCTCTAATATTTTTCTTTCTCAGAGTGCATTCTAGCTTGGCCACATCCACTGGATGATCCAGCACCAATTTGAGTTCGCAAGTCGGCGCGGTTGAAGCTCTACAGCCTAGTTGAAGACACATTTACTGTGGGTTTATTATTAATGTGGGTTTGCCGACGAAGGTCAAAATGCAGAACTAGTGTGAGCTATACTATTTAACGCACCCATAATAATGATCCACCCACACTAAATACCGTAATAGTGGTTGTCAGAGTTGGATACAAGTCGTATTTCCAAGGATGGATTGACAATCTCATTGGACAAAAATGTCTTAAATTCCAAGCGATTTCATCTAAGCTTTTTCTTCCAAGAGATGGCTTGGAATCCAAGAGGCTCATATTTAAAAGCGCACGAAGATCTTAATGAGCGGGAAGGCAGCGCGCGTCAAGAGGAAGCCCATCTTCCGGGATCGCGATGGAGTGAACGACGGCAAGTCTTCGCTGCAGGTCGTGTTGGAATGGCTGTCGACTGAGACAAGCTACAACAAGTGGCGGGGCAGTGATCGCAACAGCGGCAACACCAAAGAAGCTCTGCTAAAATAAATCGTACCCGAGCTGAACGCCGTTGGGATAACGAATCGCGCCACCGCAGACGTTCGTGAGAAAATAAACACGATTGAGAAGCAATTTCAGGAGGCACTTGACTTTCAGGCGCAAGCTGGTGCCGGAATCACGAGTGAATCAACCCTTAGCGGCGAGATTCTGAAGCGATGCCCCTACTACTACCAACTTACTGCTGTGTTCGAAGCTCGACCCTCCGCCCGCCCTCGTGTTACGTCGGACGACATCGGCGACAGTGCGGACGCTTCTGATATAGGAAGTGCGATTGTTCAACGAACAGAGAAGCGCCCGCTGGCCTTGGACGACGAAGCGAATTTAAAGCGACTAAAGGCAGATCCGGTGGAGAAGATGCTGGCCCAACAGAGCAAGACGTGCAAACTGAGAGCGGACAAGACCAGCCGTATGCTCCAGCTTCACGAGAACGAGTTTATACTTCAGCAACGTGGGGGGGGGCCCGCCTCAAAAAAAAAAGAAAAACAGCGGGAGAATGGCTCCACCGCAGGTGGAAGTTATCCCTCAAAAGGGGGGCAATTCGTAAGTTTGCCCACCAGAAGACAGCTGTGGCAGCTTTCTGCTTGTCCGCCAGAAGACTTGCTGGGAAGGCTGGGAATCCTCGGTTGGTGGAAGATGGAAACGTCCTGGCTCAATCTCCCTCCCGCGGTAAATTCCAAAATCGCTGGGGGCCTTTATGAAAAAGGAGAGACCTAAAATTGTCTAGTTCAATGGCTCAATTCGCCTCCAAAAGTTTCACGCCTGTTCCTTCTGGCTGGTTTTCCCCCCTGGGGACCCAATATTTCATCTCGCTCTTCTCCCGCTCCAAGTCCAACTCCCGGGTTCAGGCTCAATCCAGTCCATTCAGGAAGCGGAATCCGCCATAAGCCTTATTATGAAGAATCTTAACACGCGCCCGAACCAACTTCGAATGTGGGCCTTTGGAATTTCTGGCTTTGGGTTTCCCCAGGGGAAAAAAT
>NW_003303718.1:1068041-1087190 GCF_000142945.1 Phytophthora infestans T30-4 | reverse complement strand
TCCGTACCCTACAGCCGCAAATCCTGCCATGGTGCCTCTGAGACGAACAAAAGCGAAGCTTCCTCACCAAAGCGACCAAAACCCGGCACAACGAGCCTGGGATCAATTGGGGCTCATTTCACGGCGTCGGCGAAGAGCAAAATTGTGCGACGCCGGATAAAAACGTACGACAGTCGTGAAAAGATGATGAAGGCACATCGGGCAGTCGAAAACGTCAAGCCACCACTTCCAGTGAGGACGTTTGACCGTTGGGAGACTTTTCAAGAGGCCCTTCGCTCTTACGAGGCTAAAAAATATCTGTCAGGGTGGACAATATGGTGGGAAGCCTGGCCCGGACTCGAATGTTAAACGACCTCGTGATTTACTTTACTATTCGCTGCATCTGCGGTGCGCTTGGCGACTGCTACGCGCTGAGTTCGCTCGCTCCGACGATGGGATGCCCAAGCCCTTAGAAGACACGAATATCGTCATTCCATTATGTGGTGTTGCCAGCTCACCTAAACGGAAATCACTGGGGCGTCATCATTGTTAGACTGGCCTATCAGCAGGAAACGCCCAGCATCACACCGTACTATTACGAACCCTTGTGTAGGACGGAATTTCTAGCAACAATGGAAGCCACTTTCCAGGACACAATGGCTAAATTTTTACGGAACTGGCATCATGAGACCATGCAAGCTACTGATTTTCCTGTCGTCGAAAATGGCGTGTGGCTCAATGCGCCAACACAGCCAGATGGATCTTCATGCGGGGTGCTGTGTATCGCCCAAACATATGCAGTACTCAAGGATAGCACCGTTATTGCTAACGCAACCGTTACACAAGACGATGTCGCCATCATGCGACTGCGTATCATGTGGATAATTTTAATGCAACCAGAGGTGACTACGAAGTCAAATAAGCGAGCGAAAGCGATAGAAGCGACCGGTCAGGAACTGTTTTCAGCGTTTAAATATAATATGCATTCGTTTGTCGTCTTAACCTTTGTTACGTAAACCTTCTTATGCCTCCTTTATCGCTTTTGTAATTCGTTTACAAAGCCGGATCCAGCAAAATACTGCAGCACTTCTCGAGCGCCATAGCATACGATACAACGTATCCGACGTCGGGAGCAGAAGCCCCGGTAGCAGCAGCTAGGCTCATTGTATCTTGCTTTTCGCGTGCGAGTATAACAGCAATCTCCTCATGGAGATCCATTAGCTTTAGCGAAAACTTGGAAAGTCGCTCGAGCTTCTCCCCCAGTAGCTCGATTTGCTGTACTCGAGACCGTAGCAGCTCCTTGCACATCCGCTCCTTGTGGCTTGGTCGATCACTAGCACAATCTTCTTGGTCATGATTGTAGTCCGTGTGTTCAAATATTCCACGTTGTGTTTAGGATCGTAGATCCAGATTGTCTTACAGCCAAAGTCGACGATCGCTCCGCACCAATGGCTGATATCAACGACGATGTAGACTGGGATCAGGATGACGCGATTTTGGCTGACTGTACTCAGCAACTGTTCCCTGGTATCCAACAGTCTTGCACGGTCTGCAGCGTCTTGAAACCCAAGAAAAACTGGATCAACGACGTGCACTTGGGTGATTCTACCACTATGTTGGGTACGACTCCATGGTTCCGCTACCTTCAGTGCCGCCACAAATACGCACCCGTCACTAAGCCACATTTCACCTGCAAATCTCGTCAAGTCGTCAGACTGAACAAGTGTTTCCCCGCTCTTAGATTTCAACGACGTGTACATATTAATCATTTGCACACGCTTCAATATTTCGCAGCGGGTCTCTGTTTGAGGCTTTGTTTCGATCCACTTCAGCAGCTTACGAACGACAGATATTTTTTTCTTCAGACAATGCCATTCGTGCATAGTGTCGATGTCGACGAGAGAACATGATCCCACATCAAAAAATTGAAACGGTTATGTCCTCGTGTGGTGGTGTCCGGCCATACTCGCTCTGCCCTCTTGAGATGGCGTTCCTGCCGGCTGTTTGAGCTTTCAAGACGAGCTGCTCTGGAAGTACGTATTTAATATTCGTCTCCACACGTTTTACTGTTCCCGGAGTAACCACATGTCCTTTCGGTCGTTTGAAGACGGCATCATCATGCCTGGGGCAGATTGCATTGAACACGGGGTCTATTTGCTTCAGCGACAGTTTCTTTTGGTCCACATATTCACGCAAGGTGGACAATGTTATGTCTCCGTAAGTGTTTATCTGCTGAATAAGCGCCTTGGTGTCTTGAAACGTTTTTCGACGCTTATCCTTCTTTCCAAGCTTTTTTAGGTGGTCTTCCTGCAGGTTTACTGGCCGTGTTCAACACAATGTTGACTATTTTATCGCTCGAGTCTCTGTCTGAAACGTAAAAGTTTAGTCTCCGTCTAGTTCTCGCAGTTGAAGACTGGGTGGACCGTCCTTCCTTTTCAAGTTTTATCTCCATCGGCGAATCGGACGCGAGAACACGTCCAGCATTGGTTGTATTTTCACCAACACTGGCCGAATTGGTGACACCATCACCAATATCATCACCAGTATCACACGAATTGGTGACAATGTTATACCAATGTCCTCCGAACTTGCGAGTTCTCCACAAATACTTGCGTCCGTGTAGGATGGCGGCATATCATTGTGACGGGCGATCTTCTCCAGGTCTTCCAAATGGTTAAGCCAAACGTGAAAGCTTCGTGACCCGTTGGCTGCTATAACTTCGGCTATCCTCTGGCACACTGCAAACCCCGAGCGATACTTCTGATTATGACCAAGGACACGACTTGAAGGAGCTTCAACATCTTCGACGTAGAGCTTCTGTGACGTATCAGGAACACTTGAGACTTCTCCGTCATCTGCAAGCAACCATCGCAGCGGAATCGCCTCACACGGAATAATAGATTGAAATTCTGAATGTTGCCGCCGCAAATACAGGAGTTGACGGCAAGGAAGTAACACGGTCTGGTAAAAGGATCAACTGCAGGAGCTCTCATACAAGCTGACTGCATATTTCGCACCCGAGGCTGTAGAACTAGAGAGCGTAAAGGTATTTCCCTCACTTGAAACAACGTACGCCACTCCTCCGCTAACGTGATACTGACCCTCGACCAAATTACATGCGTAATGAGTAGCCCACTTTGCCATGGCGGTCATCTCGTCATCGTAATTTTGATTGTATCGAAAACTGACGCGCTTGATCTTAGCATTATACACGTCTTCTGCAGACTGTTGTAGAAATAGAAGATGATCGATACACTCATCCATAGGCATATGACGATGTAACAAGCCCTTGCAGCACCCCAACAGGCTTCGAGACGATTGTTTGTGTTGTTGTCGAGATGCGGAATGTTTTCGCGCTTAAACGTACACCACAGATCCTTGCCGTTTAACCAATTCTCCTCAAAACAATCCAGAAACGTGGGTTTTCTCGCACACAGTTTCCTCAGTGCCGACAGGTAATCATCGAAAAGACTCTCATTCTCCGCTCGAACCATCAACGTCAGGGTATCCTTCACGTGCATCCTCTCAAAACTTGAGAACCCGTAGTCTTTCTTGCTCACTTCTCGCTGGAGATAGTCAATAACGTGAAAGTGGCAGAGGATGATAGTCGCACAAGGAAATTCATCGCGCAGCAGCGCCAGCTCCGTGAAATCCTTGTCAATCACGATAACCTTCACATTCTTCCACTCTGCGTTGTTCTGCTTGAAAGCTCTTACTGCGCACTCCATGTTCAACCTGCTCTCTCCGTCCACTAGAGAATGCTGCGCAAAAGCTCCACACCTGAACTTGTCCGTAATCATGAAACTGAACAACCGATATCTAAAGAACGATCAGAAGGTGTATTAGTATTAGTTGGTAATCATTCGCAATTACTTCTACGATACCAATGTATTGGTAAATACAACACCAAATCATACGACGTACCGATTGATGTTGGTTCCGTAGGTCGCATCGACGCAGACAGCCTCCGGAAACTTACGCACCATCCGTCGCATGTGGGCTGTCTCGAATGTAATGCACGCTGTAAGCCCCGTAGATTAATCACGAAAGACGTTGACAGCGTTGTCACGACCCTCGCTAAAGTCTTTAAGCTCTTGAGCCACGCGCACGTTATCGTCCCCAGAAGTGTAGGTCTCCTTACGAATTTTAGCAATAAGATTATCGAACTTCCTTGGGTAGAACAACCTTTCCCGAGACCTCCTTGCGATAGCGCAGTACTTTCTTCTTCTTAGAACCCCCTACGTATATCCAAAAACGGTTAAATACGATTATAGCTAACTAGGATATAGAGACTCATTACCTTGCATTATCGTCCTGACGACACGTTGCGTGCCTGGCGAAGTATTTTTTCGGGCTTCTGCGTAGGTATAGTAGACGTCTTGACCGACGTCGTGGTTGTGGGTGTCCACGTGCTTGGTGACCTGAACTTTGTAATTCTCGTTTCCTTCCTTGATAAGAAAGGCATTTAGCTTTGCAGGGCAGTCGATAGAACGTATGTTGTGGTTGGTTCTTGCTCCTTTCCCCCTGGGCTTGAATGTCCACCCGTGCGTGCAGATAAGCGTTTTTGTATAGAAATCTAGCGACTCGTCAAAATAACGGGAGAAGTCCCACGGCGCAAGGCTACAGCTCGACGCTGTTTGTTGCGATCGACCACGAAGTTGGTAGAGCGGATCTTGTACAGTTGATGCGTCTCTTCCTGGTACCTATCAATTAAAATAAATATTAGCTTTTATCTCACACAGTAACAGAAATTGTAAGCATGACCTCTTTAGCTCCTCGTGGAATGCGTCCCAGGACTTGAACTCCCCGCTAAACGGGGGGAAGAGACGCTGACGCCTTCGAAATCCTCGAAATCCTCGGCATCATCTGCATCATCTCCGCTGTTGTGGTCGCTGCCGCTGACATGGACCCGCTTCTTCGTCTTCCGTGACGGCATCGCTTGCTGGTGAGTGCTGGTGCTGGAAGTGTGATGAGGGAGGATTTTGAAACTGAGTGGCCAGCAAAATCTCTAAAATCTCAAAATGAGATACCCTTACCCCGATATCCCGATAGCCAAACCCTGTCCTTTTTCGTTGCAATAGTACTGGTGAACATAGACATTTCCTTGTAAATTAAGGGACTGGTTTGGCTGGCCTGTTCTGGTATAACACGGTAAACTCTATTTTATAGTGTGGTCCACCACCAAGGTTTGACATACCGGGTAATAGCGCAAATCTGTTATTGACTTGCCTTGAGAGAGATAATGCACTTTCTATTATAATAGGTAAGGAATAGGACTACTAAAGTACGATCTTGTCCATAGTGATGCCAAAATGTACTTCGTCCATGTTGAAAGTAGCCTTTTCATCCAATTCACCATTTTCTAACGCTCGTTAGAGCTTTCCCAGTTGTGCTGCCACGCTCTAATATTTTTCTTTCTCAGAGTGCATTCTAGCTTGGCCACATCCACTGGATGATCCAGCACCAATTTGAGTTCGCAAGTCGGCGCGGTTGAAGCTCTACAGCCTAGTTGAAGACACATTTACTGTGGGTTTATTATTAATGTGGGTTTGCCGACGAAGGTCAAAATGCAGAACTAGTGTGAGCTATACTATTTAACGCACCCATAATAATGATCCACCCACACTAAATACCGTAATAGTGGTTGTCAGAGTTGGATACAAGTCGTATTTCCAAGGATGGATTGACAATCTCATTGGACAAAAATGTCTTAAATTCCAAGCGATTTCATCTAAGCTTTTTCTTCCAAGAGATGGCTTGGAATCCAAGAGGCTCATATTTAAAAGCGCACGAAGATCTTAATGAGCGGGAAGGCAGCGCGCGTCAAGAGGAAGCCCATCTTCCGGGATCGCGATGGAGTGAACGACGGCAAGTCTTCGCTGCAGGTCGTGTTGGAATGGCTGTCGACTGAGACAAGCTACAACAAGTGGCGGGGCAGTGATCGCAACAGCGGCAACACCAAAGAAGCTCTGCTAAAATAAATCGTACCCGAGCTGAACGCCGTTGGGATAACGAATCGCGCCACCGCAGACGTTCGTGAGAAAATAAACACGATTGAGAAGCAATTTCAGGAGGCACTTGACTTTCAGGCGCAAGCTGGTGCCGGAATCACGAGTGAATCAACCCTTAGCGGCGAGATTCTGAAGCGATGCCCCTACTACTACCAACTTACTGCTGTGTTCGAAGCTCGACCCTCCGCCCGCCCTCGTGTTACGTCGGACGACATCGGCGACAGTGCGGACGCTTCTGATATAGGAAGTGCGATTGTTCAACGAACAGAGAAGCGCCCGCTGGCCTTGGACGACGAAGCGAATTTAAAGCGACTAAAGGCAGATCCGGTGGAGAAGATGCTGGCCCAACAGAGCAAGACGTGCAAACTGAGAGCGGACAAGACCAGCCGTATGCTCCAGCTTCACGAGAACGAGTTTAAACTCAAGCAACGTGAGGTCCAGCTCAAAAAAGACAGAAACAAGCGTGAGAGTGCTCAACCGATGTTGAGTTAGCCCTAAACGGGGGCAACTTGAAGTTGCGCAGCGAGAAGCAGCTGTGCAGCTTCTGCTTGCACGCAAGAAGCTGCTGGACGCTGGAGTCTCTGTTGTTGAAGTTGACCGTCTGCTACCTACCTCGGCGTAACTCAAATTCGCTGGCCATTACGAAGATGAGAGCTAAAATGCTATGTCAAATGCTAATCCGCTCAAAACGTCACGCCTGTCTTCTGCTATTTCGCCACTGGGAGCCAAATATTTATCTTCGTCATCACCGTCAAAGTCAACTCCAGGTTCAGGCTCAATCCAGTCATCAGGGACGGGATCCGCAATAGCCATATTATGAAGAATCTTACACGGCCGAATCAACTCGATTGTGGCTTTAATTTCTGCTTTGGTTCGCAGGGAAGATCGGATTTTGCTTAGCAGAGGGAACCGGCGCTTGAGCATTCCAATGCAATGTTCGACACGGATGCGGACTTGGGCCAGACACTTGCTGAAGTGGATCTTCTTCACACTGAGTTGACCACCAGCTGATGTTTTGAAAGCGGGAACCAACACATTTGACGTCTGCTACGCAGAATCACCGAGTAGATATTGATCGTTACCAAAATATTGATCTTTGTTTTAGCGCTACCTTGCAGTTTCTCCAAACACGGTTGTCATGAGAGGAGCCCGGCCACCCCACGTTTCCATAGCGAATACGAGACTGGTCGTCACAGATCACCAGGCCATTAATCGCGTAGGAAGCTTTGCGCGAAAAGTAATCTTCTCCATGGTCTTGAGGACGTGTCAGCAGCGGAAAGAGAGTACCATAAATAAACCAATACGTTGTGGTAATCTAGAAGTCTTCTCGATTCCAGCAGAAATCTCCCGACGCTCTAATTCGTCTGGCCACATGATCACGTTGCTGACCAAGCTATTCAGCGCCCGTATGCACCGCTTAGCCAGCAGACTTTCCGCTGTAAGTCCACCAACCGAGAGAAAGTCAACCGAACGTCCTTCGCCGTCTGTGGACCCCAGGATCTTAAAGAGACCCAGTAGATGCAGCTCAACACACATCTTTGGCTGCTTCCCAGGGATGCTCTTGAACTCGGCGTGGTCTGAAATGAGGCTGAGCACTGCTCGGAAGTATGGTCGAGAGAGCCTAAATCGAAGCTTGAATTCTGAATCCGGCATGCTGGTGAGGTATAAATCAACTCTAGAGGGGGGGGGGCGCGGGGCTCGATGGCGCGGGGCTCGATGGCGCGGAGTAAGGTACCTCTTTGCCTTCAGCACGAATACAGAGCTGCAAGTTCGTCTTGGGCTTCATCTGCACTGGATTCGGCATCCTCGTCAGCTAGCTCCGCTGTCCAGAGCCGCCGGAAAGCACTTAGCACTCTCCTCTTCCGACGTTTGGTTGGCATCTTGCCGTCTGAGCGGAAGGGTCACCCAGCTTGTATCCAGCAAGCCCGGTCAGAGTTGGAGAACTGGCATTGTCTAAAAGTAAAGCTTGGAGTCGTGGCTTGTATCCAAGTCTGACAACCACTAATCTCGGTGTTAACTGTCACCCCCATAGATTATGCCGCGGCTAATATATAAGACTATTAATAATAGTACGGACAGCCCAACAAATGTATGTACATGTAGACAGAAAAATGGCAGTTCAACACATCGCCGCGCTTAAATAGAATGAGCTGGAACTAAAGTTTTGAGTTTTCTTTATTTTTTAAGCACTTAATTTGTGAGGTACGTACTTTACTTCAAATTAAAAGGACACTAACCCATTAAAAATGTTGACCAAGTCATAAAAAATAAGATAGCTTTAAAGCTTGAAAAATACGATGCCCTCCGTCTAACGCATCTGCTGCGCCTGCTTCGCATCCACGTGCTGTTTATACTTTCGTATGTTTCACCTATTGGAGCAATAGGAGACTCGAATACATACGGTAGTATTTTGGCGTTGGTAATATTGGCGGCACCAATTTATCATACTGAAAAAATCGATCAAAGTCAGTGAGTTTGGGTCAAAGCACTACATTTTGTAGATGACTGAATTATCTAGTAAATCTAAGTTTGAAATTAGAGCCCCCGTACTTCTGGTGTCTTTGCAGTCATCAATGTATTCGGTACTTGTATCGATACACCGGCATTGAAATAAAAAGAGGCAGGTTAATGCTGCTGCAGGGTCGGCATCTGTTTCGTTTTACGAGTAAGGATCAACCCATCGCATTAAATCCTAGTATGTTAGTAATTTGCTACTTTCAAAACGCCCGTGACAAAATAAAAATAAAAACGCTTATTTGTAAGATAACATCAATCCTCTCTTCCATTTGAAATATATACTTTATGTGCTCTGTTAGATATTCCACCGTACCTGCTTGTTCGAACGACCATCCCACTGCAATAAGGCCCCAGTAAGTGCTTCTTAAAAGGATGTCCAAGTAAAAAAGTAATGACTTATTTGCGCCAACTTATTCCATGAAAAGGGCAGTCTTGAAAAGTCGTTGTCAGATCACCTTGCTTATAAGTCAAAGAAAAAAAGTTGGTCCGTCACCAACTTTTCTGAAGGAGAGACGGCTTATGTCAAGGGGGGCTGGATTTCAAGAAGTTGCAGCTGGTGGAGAACGCCTCGAACTACGTCGCCCACGCTCCTCCTGGCCACCGAATGGAGCCCACAGAGCCTGGTGGGACTCCCATGGATGTCGACGATGGCTTTCTCAACGTGCAACACGCTGCGGTGAATGCTAGAGCGGCACAATATGCGATACATGACCGTCACGGTTTTGCTGGTGGCGAAGACGTCGAGATGGGTGTTCCTGGCGACGGGAGTGCAGGGGAGGCAGACGGAAACGCCGATGACGATGTGATTGTATCGATCTTCTTGCTGTTCATCACGCATGGTGCAGCGTTTGGAACACTGGACTGGAGATCACTTCGCGCTCCTCCTAGCGAACAAATTGTTGTCAGATCGGACTTTTACGCGAAGCTGAAGGAGCAGAGGTCCCTTTGGGCCTACCGAAAAACACTCCGCTGCATGCCGGCATCATTTGATGCCCTTTGTTCGTTCTTGGGGCCTTTGTACTACAGGAAGTACGGGCTACCAGGAAAAAACTTGCATTATTCTTTTGATTGGGGGCTTGCGGTCTTACTAACCTACTACGGAAACGGGTGTGGACAAGACGGTGATGGTATTGGAGGTGCAGCAGCACAGCTTGGGATGTCTCGGCCAGTTGCAAGTCGCTACATCAAGCGGCTAGAAAAACTCTTATACGGTATGATGGACGACGTGATTTACTTTCCGTCGCCTACTGCAGACGATGAGTGGGGGGCGTTGGTGGACGGCTTTGCTGGGAAAAATTCCGATTTTCCAGATGTGGCATGTGTATTTGATGGCACTCTAATACGGACTAGAAGACCCAACGACCATCAGGTAGATTGCTAGGTACTCTCTTGCTATCTTCAAATTGTGATCATCGCTCCCTCAATTATTTCAGGGCTTTTACGACAAGAGCGGCAAGCCATCTTATAATTGTTTGGCTGCGATTGATTTCCGCTACAAGTTCCGGTACATTGGCGTTTTCAGTGGCAGTAACTCCGACCAGTCAATGTGGAATCAGTCTGTGGTACTTGGTGCTCGGGCTCGTGATATTTGTCCTCCTGGAGTGAATTGGCTGGGTGATGCGGGCTTCAAGTTGTGGCCATTCCTGATGGTCCCTTTTGACGAGCGCGGTGGCAAGCGCCTCACGAAAAGACAGCGGAGGTATGATCTTCAATTTGTTTGTGCTATTTTTTATTTGATGTGCTTGAAATGTTTGCAGTTTCAATTATCATCTCTCTCAGACACGAATCATTGTTGAGCGCGTATTTGGAAAGCTGAAAGCACGTTTTAAGGTGCTTCACGGGGTCACGGATCGACGTAAACACGAGACGAACGCTAGGATGATATGTTCTGCTGCGGTGCTGCACAACATATTGATCGATATTGGCGACAAGCAGTTCAAAGGTGTGAGAGATATTGAAGCTCGGAAGCAAGCCAAAAATGATTCCAGGCAAGTGATGACAGCGTACAATCAGAACTGGGACAGAACGCAAGGTGAAGTTGACTTGGCGATTAGGAAGAGAAACATGTACGCTGACCGTTTCTACGAACGCGATAACGAGCATAAATGACGCTCCGCCAACTCCTGTCCTCGTAAATTCAGCTATTCCGTGCTTGAACGATTGCCTCCGCTCGTCATTTCCGTGTAGAGAATTTTGGTAATTTGGTGAAGACCAGAAATGCTTTGAAGCAGTGCTTCGGCTGTGGCTTGCTGTGTGGCGTTTGCAGTCTCAATAGACGCCGTGAGTTTGCTGAAAAGCTGGGTCATTTCCGAGTTATTCGGCGCTGGTTGATGGCGAACCGAAAGTACTCTCTCAATTGTCTCGAAGCCAGAACGAAGGGTATCGCTGACAGTATCAATGGGACGCTTCACACCCGTCGAATATTTTTGCTGATTGTCGCGGCGTTTTTTCGCCTTTGCTTTTTTCCTTGGCTTTAGCGCGAGCTTCACTTGATGTGTCGGAGTCTTCGGAATCAGACGTCTCCTTGTTTTCGTCGCCTTCACTCTGAGTATTGGCTACGGTGACGTTTGCAGCTAGACCTGACTCCGTGATTGCTTCTCCGGTGCTTCCAACGCGACGCGAGAATGCATCACACAAAAGAGGCCAAAGTGCTGCCAATTCGACACCTAGCTCAGCGCGATACTTCGCCTGTACTTTCAGAGGGTCACAAACCAACTTTGCGTGAGAAACGGAGATATCACTGTTGCTGCTGTCGCTTTCGTCGGAATAGCTGACGAAAAAATCAACAGGCATTTCAGGATACTTGCGCTGGGGCGACTCACTGTCGCCTTCTTCATCACTGCTGTTTTCCTGGACTCTGTTTCCTGTCCCCAGCAAACGAGTGCGTTTCTTTTTGTAACCGGATCGAATGTTGTTCAGCTTGTTCTTGAACTGCTTTACACTAACCCCGCGAGGTCCGTCATCCCCCCAAGCATGTTCCTGCAGCGCACGCTCCTGGAAAACGTTGATGGTGTCCTCCCATATCGCTCGAATTGTTTTTGTGTCTGAAGTTTTTTTCGCGAACTTCGCCAAGATGCGTGGTTTTTTAAATCGAGCCTCAATTGCTAGAGCAGTCAGCTGGATCGTCCAGTGCATGCTCTTCACTTCTTGAACACCATCTGCTTCATTTTGTGTGTTTGCTTGCTTCGCCTTGGACAACTTCACCGGCTTCGGCTTCGTAGACGCAGCAGAGCTCTTTGGCTTCTTGGTCTTGCGTGTTTGGCCATCTGAAGGGACATCTTCTGCGTTATCCTTGCTCGTAACTGGGCGGGAAACCCGTTTTCGCTTGGCTTTGGGAGCTTGGCCAGTGCTGGTAGTGCCGGTGATAGCAGCCATCGAGGCCTGATGAGCTTCAACAACCCTACGGCTGGGGCGTCTGTTTCTCTTGGGCATTCTCTCTGGTGTCAGGTCCTGTGCAGGCGAAGAAGGCGAAGCTTATTCTGCAGCGTCTTCGTCTTCTGAGTGATCCTCTTCATACTGCGTGTAGTAAGGTGGCAACTCTGCCGAAGATGGAGGTGCCGTGACAGCAGCTCTATGAACCAAGCGTGCAGCACGTACAGGGGGCACGTACATGTTCCCGTCCTATGTCATATCGCGTGCTGGTAGAGCTCCACACTGTCTTGCGCTGTCCTGGGAGCGAGGCATACAGGGCAAGGAGCGCTCCTGATGAGCACGCTTTCAAAAAGGAAACCAACTCTCTTTGAGCATGTTGAAGACATGCCGTTCGATAGGTCAGTCAAAAAGTCGTCTCCTGGCGAGTGAACATGGGGACGATATTTGGAGACAACTTTTTTCAGCGCTCTGATAAGTCGTGTAGCCAATAAGTCATTACTTTTTTACTTGGACATCCCTCTTATGGCTCGGTACTTGTATCGATTTAATAGTACCGGACTCCATGCTTTTCCGCAACCGATGTAAAATCCCCATCTATAGTGCTTCCATGAGATTTTACATGCGTAAAAAGTGTACTGAATATAATGAGCAGATTTCATTAGTTCATCTTAGATAGTATAATTTCATAACACGGACATGTTCAAGCGAAAAATAGCTCAGAAAGATATGATTTGACTAATTTGAAAGAATTGGTGCTGACGGTAATTACCATGGATCCCGTGGTAGAAGGAAATGCATGGAATCCGGTAACGACCATCCCACCGCATTAAGGCTTTTGGGGGTCCAGTAAGAGCTACTGATGGATCTGTACTTATGTCGATTTACTAGTAACGACCACGGCACCACATTAAGGCTTTTGGGGTCAAGTAAGTGCAAGTAATGGTTTGGTATTTGTACCAATATATCAGTGAGAGCTATGTCACCGCGGGTGGACCACTGCAATTCATCCTTGTTGGACTGTCCCTAAAGTGCCTCATATCTCAGTACGGTCAGACCTCCTTATTTGAACCTCTATAACTGACCACGTGCTCTTTACTTGAATGTAGTATCTCAACGCAAACGAGACTATATGAGTTTCATTAAACCAGCCCGTCTAATTGACTAAAGCGCTCTCGATTCGCTAAATGACAGTCACGACCGCAGGTAAAACTCTCTATCTGGGCAGGTGACCATCCGCCAGCCGTAGAATCTTCCCAACTTTTTAAATTCCAACTGAATCCCGTCAATCGTCTTTTTATAACCCTCGCTCACACCATGACACCGCCACACTCAGCTTCGCTGACTCTAGACGGGAAACTACAAGTATGCTTAAGGTCCCAGCGCAATCCACAGTTGAAGAATGTCGAGCTGCTCTAGTGGATCCGTTCAACTGTCAAAACGTCGGTGAGTGACAGCACCTACGACGCATCCGTAACAAACAACCAGCGCACTTCTACAGCGCAAATGCGATTGCTACGCGGCGCCGCCTCGTGAAGCTCTCTGAGTTAGAGCGTCAGATCGTCGATTGTTTTCACCACAGTGAGAAGGACAAAATCATCTCAGACAACATATTACTGCTTGAAGCTGCTTTTTAAAGCCAGTCTTGGTATCGGCAATGATCAGCTACGACAAAGTAGCGGGTGGCTACAGAAGTTCAGAACCCGCAATGGTATCTCTTTGAAGCGTTTGCACATGAAGGCGGACAGCTCTAGCGGGCTAGAAGTGCGCTCGGCGCGCTACACACTGCAGGAAGTGACTTGCAACTACAAATCAGACGACATCTGGAACTTCGATGAGAATGCGCTGTTCTATCGCCTAGCTCCCAACCAGACATTGGCAGAAAATAAAGAAACGCGATAAAGCTCGTATCACAATAGCATTATGTTGTAATGTACCGGGTACGCACAAGTTAGACCCGGTCGTGATTGGCACAGCAAAAAAAACCACGTTGCTTTAATGGCGGGAGTGCTCGTGCGCTAAACGGCAAGACTGTTCAATACTACAATAGCACAATAGCATGGATGACAGTCCGAATATTTTCCGAGTGGGTACAAAGTTTCAACTTAAAAATGGCTTTTCAAAATCGCAAGGGTCTGCTGCTGATTGCCAATGCCTCGAGTCACAAGATGACCTGGTCATTTTCAAACATCGAGATACTCTTTCTTCCTCTTAAACTAACGTCGCCTGTCCAGCCTTTGGATCAGGTTGAGTTATATAAATCTGTGTAATTACAGTACGGTGAGCTAGTTGCTGTAGTACCAAGGACTGACACTCATATTTTTTCTACTTAGGAATAATTCGTTCATTTAAGGCTTAATATCCGTGTCGATTTGTCCGCTGGTGCTTAGACGCAATGGAGGGTGGCATCAAATGAAAGTTGAGCATGCTGTTAGTTTGATCTGTGGAAGGACACCGTATATTGAGAAGTGAGGCTTTTTATCTAACCTTCTTACCTGCGCTCTCGCGCTTTCAACAGTGTTCTCACCATCCGCAAGAGTGGCGGCCGACTCCAGTTACAGGACCGCGGTTACACCAGTGTAACCTCATGCACAATTCTAACACTCCTCCTCGGCCGTCGCTCGCTACGCTTTCTTCAAGTTGAAGATCTCCCGTAGCTCGGCCATCCTCGGCACCGGAAGCGCCTTAGTTAAGAGGTCCGCCATCATAAGACGCGACTCAACGTACTCGGGTTTCACGATCCCCGTTCTCGCGAAGTCGCACACAAATTTGATGCGGATGTCTACGTGTTTGGCGCTCGCTGTGCTGTCCTTGGATTCCAGCTGCCCGATGGCTGCCTGGTTGGCCATGTACATCGCCATGTGCCGCACCGCCTCGAATTCCAGCTCACACACAAGTTCCCGCAATGCAAGCAGCTCTCGTCCAACGTGTGATGCTGAGATAAACTCGGCCTCCATGGTGGAGAGCGAGACACCCGTCTACTTCTTGCAGATTCACTGTACTATCGCGCCGTCCATGGTGATGACTCCTCCAGTTACTGACTTTCTGTCGCTTTTGTCCGCAGCGAAGTCCAAGTCGCTCCAGCGCTCGATCCTGATCCTCTGGTCTTCGGTCACGTCGACGTGCATCCCCAACTTGAGATGCTTCGTGTCTTTCAGATAGCGCGCGATCCTCTTTGCAAGCATCCAGTCGATCGTTGACGGCTGGTCAGGATTTTCCTAGCCAAGAACAAGGACGTAGCGGCGCAAAAGTTTAAGCACTTCATGGTCTTCTTCGAGAGGCAGCTCAACTGTCGCATTCACGTGCTGCGCACCGACGGCGGAGAAGAGTACAAGACTTTGGACTTATTCTGCAAGGACACCGGCATTGCTAGACAAGTTAGCGAGCCCCGCAACCGGGCCAGCAACGGCAAGGCGGAGCGCATGCACCGTACCGTAATGAACATGGTGCGTAGCATGGTGTTTGCGTGCGAATTACCTTTGAGCTTCTGGGGGGACGCCGCGGAGTACGCCGCGTATATCTTGAACCGGAGTCCAAGCAAGGGGAACCCAGGCTTAAAGTCGCCGCTGCAGATGCTCACAAAGAGCACGCCGGACCTCGGCGTCATTGTGGTGTTTGGCTCCCCGTGCACCGTGCACCAGGACGCCAAGAACAAGTCGTTGGGTGAGCGCGGGAAGCCCGGTATGATCATCGGCAAGAGCGACGAGATGAAGGGGTACAGGGTCTATATCCCGAAGGACAAAGTGGTGGTCGTCACCCAGCATGTCAGTAGCGTGGAGATCCTCATGGACGTGCAGAACGAGTAGCTGAGGCGCGTGTATCTGGAGGACTCGGACGAGTCCATGACGGAAGATGCCGCCACTGAGACGCAAGGACCCGTAGCGGCGCCAAAGCCAAAGTCGAAGCGTCGTGCGAAGAGTCGGTGGACTCGAGAGAAGCACCAGACTAGGTTGGCATCTCGAAAGGCAGCAGTGGCTGCAGAAGAGAAGAGCAATGGAGACGGTCAGCCTGACGGCAACGCGGCCGCGGGCCTCGATGTGGTAAATAGCGTGCGAGAACCAGATCCGAAGAGCTACGCGCATGCGATGAAGAGCCAGCTCAGGAACAAGTGGACCATAGAGATGGTTGAGGAGCTTAGAGCGCTCGAAGAGAACGGGGTGTGGACAGTGGCGATACCGCCTACGGGCAGCCATGTGTTGCACACAAAATGGGTCTTTAAGACCAAGACGAATGCCGATGGAGCCATCGAGCGATTCAAAGCACGGCTGGTGGCATGCGGAAACGAGCCGTTGTTCGGTATCGACTACGGGCTCACGTTTGCCGCGGTGATGGATTTGAGCACTGTCAAGGTGATATTGGTGTTGCGCGGCGCTGGGGCGTGCCTGCGAGGCACGGGGACATCCCCAACGCGTACGTGAAGACCGAGAAGGAGCAGCACCTGGAGATTTACCTGGTCATCCCGAAGAAAATGGAGATCCGGAGGAAGTACTGCGGTCGTTCAACGTGAGAAACAGCACCAAGCTGGCACTACGGCGGAAGAAGTCACTGTACGGCTTGAAGCAAGCCGGACGGTTGTGGAGTAAGCTGCTCCACGCCAAACTCGAGAAGCTCGGGTTCACGCGCTGCGTCGCGGACAGGTGCTTGTACTACAAGAGGCAGGGCAGTAAGATGACGATCGTGGCCGAATACGTGGACGACCTTCTGGTCACCGCGTCCGTCTCCAGCTTAGTCGAGAAGCTCTTCTCGGAAATGAGTACTCTGTCCATCAAGGATTTTGGCGAGGCGAGGAAAGTTTTCGGCATGCGTGTGGAGCTGGATCAACAGGGAGACTACAATCGCGACCAGCAGACAGTCATCGAGGAGCTGCTGGAATAACACGGGCTCGCAACGGCGAACGGTGTCAGGGCGCCAATCGGAGAAGAAAGTAACGAGGTGGAGCCCAAGAAACTGGAGCTGCTACCGAAGATAGCCGCCCGCGGACAACCGACGATCCGAGGATTCCAATCACTCGTAGGTAGCCTGCTCTGGGTCGCGCGGTGTACAAGGCCAGACATTAGCTTCGCCGTTCACAAGGCGACGCGACGCACGCAGTTCGTGCGATGGTCAATAACGTTGATCATATACCTGTTCCCGAGCCGGTCAAGTGGCGTCACCGGGCCCTTCAGGTCGGAGCAAACGACGCCACCGATGACGTCGGTGGGCGAGTTGTGTCCTTGCGCGGTCTGTTTATTCTTCGTTTGTTTACGTTGCGCACAGGTTAAGCAGTTTGCGCGCTTCTCGTCGGTCAGTGAGATCACCGACGCCGGGTCCCTCGCCATGCGCAGGATCGTGTCGTAGCTGAGGTGCCCTAGTCTGCGGTGAAAGTGCATCAGCGTACCAGTCTGTACGTCCGGTCCCTTCTCGTCTTAACTCTCTGCCAGCACAGCCACAAGCACGCTCCACGCGCTCTGCCGGCTGCTGTGGCCTCCGGTGCGGACGGCTAGCACGTTGCCGCATCTCTCCACGTCGATCACCGCTGGTCCGCCGCTCTTGGCGGCTATCACGCGGTTCAGGCCCCGATACACGATCCTGTAGCTCTTCTTTTCCAACCGCCAATACGAAATAATGTTCCTCTCCAAGCTCTTCGCGTACTCCACATCTAACAGTAGCACCTTGGTCTGTTTCCCCATCGCCGTGGTTTCCAGCATCACACTGCCACGCTTGGTTATTTTCAGTGCTCCTTCATTAGCGGCACACTCGCTGTCAAAATCCTCGGCGTTCTCCAGCAGGCTCTCATCGTTTACAAGATGGCGTCCCGACCCAGTGTCGAGAATCCACACGCCCTTGTCGTTGGTCGTACTGCCCATTGCCAAGACGAAATCGGCGCCCCCTCGTCGGTCGCCCTCCTTGAGTCCGTCTGGGCACGATGCCTTTAGGTGGCCCACCTTGCCGCACTTGAAACACTTCCTATTGTCCACGCGGGCTTCGCGTACATCGCTCACGACATCGCGCCCTAGATGTTTGCCACGTAGCTCTATCTCAGTCGACTGCGCGAAGTGAGCCAGCTCCTCCGCTTGCCGAAGGTAATCCGTGCGTCCGAGGTTTAACTTGGATAACATTGACACTCTCATCGCAGGACCCGCGTAGTGCACGATGTTGTCGAGTACCAAATTGTCGGCGCCTCCACACGCCTCGCTGACGGCCACCAAATAAAGGTAGTGCTCCGTTCAGCTACGCTTTGCATTCTTCTACGCCGTGAACATCTTCATGCTCTGCGCCGGCGTTATTTTCGTCGCGAAGGTGTGCAGCAATCGCTGCATCGCGTGCTCTAACGTCGGTTCCTCGCCCCACCAGCCTTCAACCTGCTGGTTGTAGTAACGCTCGGCCATGTCGGTGAGGTGGTGTCCCAGAATATCCACCTTCATCTCCTCTGTCCACTGGAAACCGCTCGCGCGCTCCGCGAACTGTATCTACCGAACAAACCTTTTGCCCCACGACAAAAAAATGCTATCGAGACCTTGGTAGAGCTCCTTGCCGTCGAAATGCCGAATCACGAGCTTACGCTGACGCGTGTCAGACACTCGAGGAAAGTTGGTCACCGGTGCATTCATTCCTTGCTGCATACCTGGAGGTTGCACAGGTAGCTGTGGCTGCCGAGGTGGCACGTAGTGCTGAGGTAGCGCTGGCTGCGGTGCTTGCGCCATCTCTACGTTCGCGGCTGCGTTCTCGTACCCGTACACACGCTGCTTCACCCCGAAGTACGTGGCCGGGAATACTGACTGGTTACGCGGTGGGAACGTCTGGTCCAAAGCCTGGCGATCCATCGCTCGTCCAACCGATGGCAGAGCCGAAGCCACTTGACTCGCGGTCCGACAACCGCTCTTTGTCCTCTTACCGCTTCTGCGAGGCTTCCAGGCGCTCCATGCGCCCCGCTAAGTCCGTGAGCAAGTCCAGCAGCTTCTCCTGCGGGTCCTTGGCCTTGGGGTAGCTTTTTGACTTCATCAACGTCTCCGTACTGGGCCGTCGTCTCTCTCTTGGGGCGACCTCCTTGGCTTCCGAAGTCCCTGGAGCTCCGCTCTTGACTACGGTGTAAACAGTTGGGCTCATAACCCTGTTAGTTTGATCTATGGAAGGACACCGTGTATTTAAGAAGGGAGGCTCTTTTATCTAAACCTTCTTACCTGCGCTCTCGCGCTTTCCCACAGTGTTCCTCACAATCCGCAGGAGTGGGGGGCGGACTCCGGTTTACGGGACCGGCGGGTTACACCAGTGTAAACCTCCTGCACCATTCTAA
>NW_003303718.1:984262-1067856 GCF_000142945.1 Phytophthora infestans T30-4 | reverse complement strand
CGGCAGGCAGGAGACTACACAACGGCTGCTGAAAAGGCGATCACCGACGGCATTGTGATCATGCTAACTGGAATTGCCTTTTATGAGGACGTTGACAGCTTTTTAGACTTGGATTTAGATGCCCAAGTTAACGAGCCTATAGACGTTGACTGTAGCGGCAGCTCACTTTGGTGAAGACGATAGTGACAACCAAGAAGATGACCCACCTGTACCTGCATCGACAGCCCTTGCTTATTGCATAGAGCTTTCAGCATTTCTGTTTCAGTACGAGGGGACACTACAGACCAGCAGAGCATGTTGCAATATTTGACAAAGCTAGTGCGAACGCAAGTGGTGAAGCGTAGGCGACAGCGGACATTCGACAGTTACTTTCAGCAAGATGGCTACATATAGCCATTTCTCTACGTTACCAATTCTATAAATGAAAAGACATTTTTCCCGAGCTAAACGGGCGTCATTTATGGAGGTGTGACTGTAAAATTATCATTTCGAATCGATGGCTCGAGGTTTACAGCTCCGCGCAGATAGAATCACCGAATTTTATTTGATCTAGCAGAATACTGGCTAGCTGCATATTTTAATTTTTGGCTGATACCGGTTAATATAATAGCCATAAAATGGTTCACTAAAGTTTAATTGATCATAAATGTATATGGCACTACTTTGAGCTCACGATCATGAGTATCCATTTAATCGCCCACAGAATCTCAGTCCATACAAATCGCTAGTCAGCCAGAATGACACATGTTTTTTATATAGATTTTTGTATTTGACCGATGGTGGCCGTAAATTGTGACCACCGTGACAAATCTCTTTTTTTATGTAAGCCTCCCTATAAAGTGCAAAAACGCGAGCGTTAGGACATCCTTGCTATTTCAGGGCATGTTTTGCAGCTTGTAAGAAAACTGAACCGTCAAAAAATAATAATTGACTGAGTTATGGGCACTAACGAGGTGGCCGTATAATTGTGTCCAGGAGTGTATAAGGGAAGTCTGCGTACGTAAATTTGACAAAATCTATTAGATTTGGAATGTACTATTGCTATAATGGACTTCTTTTTGCTTTAGCCTTTAATTATTAGAATCAAATACGTTTTATTACCCTTTCATGGCATTAGAGCGCCTGGTAAAGTGTTGTTGTAAAAGAAGGGACCGGATCAGGTCGTCAAAGGGTGCCTGGTGCGCCCTTTCGCAAACGTTTAGCTGATTCTTCTCCATCTATAAAACATACGACAAAGTGTGCGATTCGTGACCATCCAACATACTTTAATTGAGACGTATTCCCTATCTCATGATGTATCATCACTGCATCTTCAATGATTTGTTACAAGACATGGTACCAAACAAAAACATTGATTTCGCTTAAAGATGCATCGGTCTCCCTTAGAAAAACTAATATATTATATGTATGTTATACTTTTGATAAGTGTACATGTATCACGAAAGGGTTAATACAGTTACTAGTACAAGCTTTCACCGGACAGCTCTAAAATGGGTTTATCTGGTTAAGAAGGTAATGTGATTTGTGCGAGGGTGTCAACAAGATTTAGCATCCATACATTTGACCAACAGAACCAGACAAACACGGCGAGGTGCGGAGCAGACACATTTGAAGACGGTTTCATCTCTCGCTTAGCTTGCTTTCTTTTTGGTTAGCTCGAAACGGTTTGCGTAGCTTGGACGGAGTGGATTGGGAAAATTATGTGCGGCGATGGCCCATTTTTTTTCGCAGAGTGGCGTGAGAAGTACGGCTGAGAGGCCTACGCGCTGAAGCGGTTCATGGCATTTATTTAGCAGAGTGTGCGGTATGATGGCCGGGGTATACACAATAGGATTGTATGTAACGTGTTGCACTCGCACCTTGGCTTGATCGTGTATGTGACTTCTAGAGATGCCTCGTCATTTAGTTCAATCAGAATATATGTATAGAAATATGCAGGTCAAGCGGTTAAATAGGAAGCGGGCGGAGTACTGCGCAGCTATTTGCGCCACTATCCAGACACACCTATTGTGGAGCCACCCGTGCTGAATGTGATACTGCAGTCTGGGCATGGTATTTTTAAATTGATTTTATTTAACGTAATTTATGCTGCTAATATTTACGCTGTCATGAATGTACTTTGTGCAGTAATACTGGGATAAACGGCTAAACTCTGGTAGACAGCGAGCAAGACTCTCGTTTGCACAGTGACGATCCAGACATTCCTGTGGAAGATGAAGAGAGAGCCGTAGGTACGGCATCAACAAGCCAGTCAAATTCGACTAAGCGATACAAGACAACGGCTGATAGTTTCGAGTCTTGTATGCAGTCGAGGGCGATAACGGAGGCCACGTCTCCGGCTCTTGCTGTCTCTACGTCCGGTATTGATGTGGTCGGTCTAATTAGCCAACGCTTTAACGCCATGATGGAGCGCAAAGAAGCGCAGCTAATGCAGATGCAAATGCAAACGCAGCTCCTTACTCAGCTCATTGAAATGCTACAACACAGCAAAAGTGATTAATAATTTGGATACTACGGTATGTACCTCGTCGAACGAGCTTGGTGTTATTAACAATTGTTAGACTCTAAACAACGCA
This sequence comes from Phytophthora infestans T30-4, assembly GCF_000142945.1. Taxonomy (NCBI): domain Eukaryota; phylum Oomycota; class Peronosporomycetes; order Peronosporales; family Peronosporaceae; genus Phytophthora; species Phytophthora infestans. The sequence goes on along the minus strand of NW_003303718.1, from coordinate 1,065,280 downwards.
GCAATGTCATTACGATTTTGCTTGCCAATTTATTTCTGTTGTCGAGACCCAAACTGAACTAACTCCAATGCATTTGATACTGGCTCCGTCTCTTCAGCAAATGTGACGTCTAAAGATGTCTCATCATTTAGTGCAATCAGACTATCGTGCAGTACGATACATGCCACGATTACGCTGACAGATGACTTTGGAGTATGTCCTGTCATGGTTTTCTTCAAAATTCTTAAACGCTCTTCAAGAAGGCCGAAGGCTCCTTCAATTATCATGCGTGTGAACGAATGAGAGTAGCTGTATGACTTCTGGAGCCGCGATAGGCCTCCTCTCTCTTCCTTCTCCGAAAAAGGGGTCATGAGAGTCGGAAGATGCCGTGACCTGAGTCGCCTATCCTCGCGGTAACATAAGGTCAATTTTACGACCTAACTTTGAATGCATGAAAATCTTGTTGTCGCTCCACGATCCCGACCGAATGTCGAACGACATAATTGTATATTGAAAGAAGAAGAATCTATATATATTAGAGTTAATGTCATCTGTAATATAAACAAAAAAGACGTCATCATTTAACTTTTCATCCTTCAAACCCTTCTGGACATATAATATCAATTAAAGTTCTGCTAATTACTCCTCCACAGAACGGAAACCCACGCTTCTTGTAAACGCCTTCTGCGATAGAATCCCACTCGGACAGCGTCATTGACAGCCGAACAAAACCAGTGTTTACTAGGTTTAATAGGCTATCCAGAGCATTAGGCTGTACAATACACCAAGCCTTTGATACCCCCATTGCCTGAGCACGCTCGCTATAGCCACCACTAGAGCCCAAATGAAATAACATGCAAGTCACTCCTCTCTCAAACTATAGGTTTTGTAAGTCGTAACAGGGAAATGAGTGCGTACCGTATCACAAACAGTACGAAAACATTTTTGTGATCAGCGCAAGTGCCTACAGAACCACTCATTCTAATGAGGACCATACACCATTGTATCAAAATCATTAGATGCCTCAAGTGTAAATATATTCAGACCTACATCACGGTGCATGAGAAAACCACAGGCCAGCGCGACTGCTGTAGCACATGTCTCCACAACCAAAAGAATAGAAGCTGGAGGTGGTATTAATGACTGTGCTACCAGGTGGCTCTCAAATTCTTCGATAACACACCTAACCCCGACGTAATTGACCAATCAGCGATATTAATCAACCTGAACCCCAAATACTACTATTAATAGTACAGTAGAAAGTGTACCGTAATCTCGGTGTCCTTTGATAATTGTCACCCCACCCCATTAGCCAATTTTGTTAACTGTCGCCACTAGTAAAACCTCAGCCACACCCCAGTTCCTAACAGCCCCCCCCCCAAAAAAAAGCGGGTCTCTGTGAAGGGAAAGAGCAGAAAACCAACCAAGTACAAGAACACTGCCGAAACCTTCGAGTTTAAGGCCGCCGTCCTTACTCTCTATGACACGGGTACCATGTCGTCAGTTGTCGCGTCCTTTTGGCCAGGAATTGCGCAACGCAGTAAAGCTTACATGACCAAGAAGAGAGTGATTTTGCGGTGGAAAGCAGCACCGTTCTCGTATCGACGCTCTCGCTGCCAGCACCAAGACAGCCAAGATGAAGAGGCGCAGAGAGGTGGGGTCGGCGAAGACTCTCCCTGACGGCGCAGAGATTTGCATTTTTGAGTGGCTCGTAGCGCTGCGTCGCAATGGGATTCCAGTCTCGGCAACCATGTTGCAGCTGGAAGCTCTAGATATCGCTGCAATGTACTACATTCCGTCGACCGCGTTTGCAGCATCTTCAACGTGGATGGCATCTTACCTATCACGTTACAGCCTGTCACTCCGAACAAGAACCCGTCAAGGACAGGCCTCTCCAGCCGACTCCGAAGATGTTGCACAACATTTCGCAGCTACGGTACTCCATCGAATTGTTGAGGAGTGCATCGAGACTGTTTTCGATGCAGATCAAAATGCTGTATGAGTACGTGCCTAAACACACAATTGACGAGCGCGGCGCCAAAACTGTGTGGGTCAAATGTGAAGGCAAAAGCAAAGAGCGGATGACCCTTATGCTAATAGCAAACAACACCGGTCGTAAGAATGACCCCTGGATTGTACTAAAAATGCCGCACCTCTCCATGGAAGAGGTCTGCAATATGGTGGAGGAGCGCTGCACTGACTTCAAGATTGAGCGTGTAAGCGTTGCAGATGCATTCATTTATGGCAAGATGGCTCCAAGTGGTGTTGGAGAATCAGCACTTTCGTTGGACCCAGTTAACCTCGATGAGGTGGGCCAAAGTGGCAATCGGAGCGAGTGGGAGAATGCGATGGATCAAGAAATTCGAAGTCTCGTCGAAAATGGCACGTTTGTGGAAGTCCCACTGTCTCCAGGACGCAAAGCCATCAGGTCAAAATGGGTCTTCAAGAGGAAGACAAATGCTGACGGTTCTTTGGATAAGTACAAGGCTCGTGTAGTAGCAAAGGGCTACAGCCAGCGCTATGGGGAGGACTATACCGAGACATTTAGTCCGGTGGTGCGTCACAGCACGCTGCGAATTGTGCTCGTGATTGTGATATCAAAGCGCATGAAGTGCCTGCAATTGGACGTCAAGACAGCGTTCTTAAATTCGGGACTAGACGAGAAGATTTACCTCGCGCCTGCGGAAGGATACGAGGGACCTAATGGCTACGTCTGGCGCCTTCTCCGAGCTTTATATGGGCTAAAATAGGCGTCTCGCGCCTGGTACGAAACCTATCTTCGTTTCTGTTAAGTTCGGGTTTCGTCAAGACAAGGCTGACCCCTACCTTTTTGTCAAGGGCTCCGATGCTGATTTGATGATTGTTGTTGTGTATGTGGACGACATACTGGCTTTCGCCATGAGAGACGAAAGTTTGGAGCAATTTCAGTCTGCCATGGAGAACGAGTACGAGGTGAGCAGCTTTGACGCCATCAACTACTTTCTAGGGCTCGAATTGCAGTGGTCGTCTGCTGGAGATGAAGTTTGCATTAGTCAACACAAGTACATCTCAGCAATTCTCGAGCGTTTTGGCATGAACAAAGCAAAGGCGGCGCCGACACCCATGGAGGAGCGCTACAGGGATCTGCTACTCCAGAGCCTAGAAGAGTGCTCATTTCATTTCGGCCACGACCTGCCATTGGAGCTCTGCTTTATTTGCTGTCATTAGCAGACCGGATGTGACTACGGCTGTACGTCTACTTGCTCAAGCAGCTGATCGTCCGTCAATTGCAGTTAAGAAGGACGTCGACCGTGTCTTCCGTTATCTGAACGGAACTCGTGATTTTGGCTTGATGTTTCAGAGTCAGGGCGATCAAGGTCTCGTTGTGTACTGTGATGCAGCGTTTTCCACGGAAAGAGAGTCACGCTCATCGACCGGATACGCTATCTTCTACAACGGAAATCTGGTTGAGTGGGGATCCAAGAAATAGTACATGGTAACGCTTTCGTCGACTGAATCAGAATACATTGCTATGAGCAGCGGTGTGCAGGAGTGTATTGGGCTCAACTCGGTGCTAGACGACTTGGGATTTGCTGCGGAAGCGATTCTGGTCATGGAGGATAACCAGGGTGCGCAACACCTCGCTGAGAGCAAGTCAGTCACTCAGCGATTCCGTCACATCAGCACGAAGTACCATTGGGTACGCGAGAAGGTCTCAAGCAACGAAGTTCGTGTGCAATACTGCCCCACTAACGAGATGGTGACAGATCACTTCACCAAACCGTTAGGCAGAGTCAAGTTCGAGTATTTCCGTGATTGTCTCGGTGTTCATCGAGTGGGAGTGTTGGACATTCAGCAAGCCGATGGTGACGACGAACACGCGACTATCGGAATGCGTGTGGCCTAGGAGAGACGCACGTTGAAGTTTGTGGTGAGCGAGCATGAAGCTGGAGACTACGGTACATGTGTACCCAAGTTACGTGGGCGAGCTGCAGCCAAGAACTGCGTCATCACTGTAGAAGCAGTACAGTGTAGCCAATTGCAATCACGAGAACAAGGTGGGGTGCCATGGAGGCGAGCGGGAGCACGCCATGGCCTACATGTGTAAAAGCAGCCAGTAGTTTGATTTTTTCGTAAGTCCCATCGTTAATCACTTTCGTATTTTCTTCCTGACCACCAAGTCAAGCCTCGACACCCTTTCCTTCGCGTCTACTTCGCTGTCACTCCCTTTGCTGGGCATCACCCAATAATGCGATGATTGTCATGCTCGTTGTCATCTGCTGGCAGCAGCAGCAGCATACTGCTGCTAATGCTCAGTTCAGTATGGTGGTGAGCCAGAGCGAAATGACACTGCTTGGAATTTGAAAAGCAAGTAAAGTGTATGAGCTTCAAAAGTATGTAACGTTATCTGAAATAAACCCTTAAAGGATTTTGAGAGGAGATTGGCTGCTAGTTTTGAGGCGTCCATGCGCCAGGCCAACAGCGTGCGTGGAGGACAAGATGCGAGCGCCAGACCGCTGTCAAGTCGTCGCGTGGGTACGTTCGGCTTGGGACCGCCTCAGCAAAGCGACAATTAAAAGCAGGTTAAAAAAGGTCGGCCTCCTTTTCAACGAACGGGTCAAGGAACCACTCAAAAGCAGTGATTTAAACGTAGACAATGAATTGGCGGACACCCTCGAAGCGTTGGCGTGCACTGACTCAGAGGTAGGCGAGGTGAGCTGGGATGGCGATGTTGTAAGCCGTTACCTTTAACGTAATGTTCGAACAGCACTAAAAATATCATAGCTCACAGTTTTTTTGTCAATAGGGTTTGGCTACACGAGGTGGTATAAAAAGGCTTCTCATCGGTATCACCACAAAGAGGATTGAATGAGCAGTACTGTACCGGTTTTTGCTGGGACAGCTAGCTAAATATGTGGTGCACACCAACGCGGCAGACACCAAAGGAACGAGCAAAAGCATGAGCAGATCCGTGTCCAGACACTTCGTGACTGAGAAGGTCAGGGCTCTGTGCGTGGTGAGTGACGTCCTCTATGCATCCGAGACGCTACAAGAAGAGTATGAGGTACTGCCTTTGGTAGCGACAGGTGGCTGGGACAACGAGGTGAGTCGTAGTTGCCCGCAACAAATCGGGCATTACTAGACATCTATGTTAACATTGTTTACTCCTTCAATTTCTTCGTCTTGGTATACTACAGACCAATCACGTATCGCTGCATCTTCCTGTGCGCCCAACACGCGATGAACATGAGCTGCGCAAGGAGTTTGGGTGCGTCAGTAGCTAGAAAAGTGACGTTCAAAGAGGAGGCAACTGACTGATCGGAATTATCTCGCTCTTGCTAGACGTGGAGAGGATGATGTGCGCCCTTGCGAGCTGAACACGCTGGCTGAAGAGGAGCACGCAGGAGACGCGAACGCGTTACAGTTCGTAGCGACTAGGGGCGAGAACCTGCTGATCAGTGCGTCCTCGGCGGGCGGCGTCTTCGCCTTCCGTGTGTCTTCCAGCGCTGGAGATGATGAAGCAGCCATGACTGATGGAGACTCAGCGAAGCCTCTGACTGCATTCACCGTGCAACAATGGGAGCAAGTGTTTGCTGGTACTGCAGCAACATGCCTTGAGGTCAGCGAGAACCGGACGAGTATCGTGACTGCCAGCGCCGGTGGAGCTCTTGCGTGGCTCAAGCTCGACGACACTGTGAGCGTCGAAAAGATTGGTAGGAATGATGTTGGAGGATAGACTTCGCAGATACTTACACGTGAGGCTGTTTGCGGATGTTGAACCTGTGCAGAGATCAAGGATACGAGCAGACTGCCAATTAACGCAGTAAAGTTTATGGGCCGTGACACTGTCGTTGCCACTGTCGGGTATGTTTGAGCTTTTGTGTATGAAGGAGCATCCGTGTCAGCTAATGTGTCTATTGTGGTGATAGCTCGCTGCCTGGAAGCCAGCTTCGCGTCTGGGATCTCGCGGCAAACAACAAATTTCCTATCGCGACTTGCGTCGAGTACGTTCGATCACTGGTTTTGAAAAGTGCTCTTTTGCGTCTTACTTAAGTATACACTAACTGCTATTTATACTCGAAATGGTCATCACAGCACCGTCTCAAAAAGCATTTTAACTACATTAGAGACGCATCCAACCCGACCTGAAATGCTGATCACCGGTGGAGATGACGGTAGCGTCCGCTTCTGGGATCGTCGTAAGCTTGATGCGCCCTTCCGCACTGAGGGGTACCATCATCGTGCCGTTCGAGCATTGAAGCTTCACTCTGCATCTCCTCGCAATCTTTTCACGGGTGGCGATGATGCTGTCGTCAATTGCTGGGACTTTCACCACGGTCGTAGCCCTCGCGACCCTGTCGAGTATGACCATTGCAGTGAATCCACAGGTAACCAGAACTCTACCCCGTTTGGCTCTGTAAGCCCTTCTTCTTCCAGCGGCTTCTCTATTGGGCAGGGCGGCCTTCAGGTACAGCCTATCGTCTCGGGATCCCAGCCGTGGAACGCCCTGGCGATTCATGCAGAGTCCGACACACTCGTCGCTGGCTCCGATGCACAATCAGTGGTGATCATTCAGCACGTGTCGAAATAGACGCAGTAAGATCTATTACTGACAAAAATACAAAAGCTTCGAAGAAAAAAAACTGTCCTGTAACGAGTGGTGCAGATTACCATTGATATACTTAAATCGAACAGGCATGTACATTGACGTTAGTTGAGGAGTTGGAGTATCTTGACCATCCAAGCGTGGAGGTTAAATATCGTTTAATGCAGTATAAAACGATGAGCTTCGACGTACTAGTACATGGACGTCTGAGTGCACGTACTCTCGAGCAATGTAAGCTTAATCAACTACACAAGTAGTACCGCAAGATCCACACCAACACAGTAAAAGAACTCGAGAGCTTTCAGGTCTATAATATCCTCTGTTCTTGTGCGTTAAAATGCTGCGACAGAGTCACATGAAGTAGCTTTCTCGAGCCGTTTCTGCAGTCTGCAAAGGCACACCACAAGTGGATCAAGCTCCCCCCCCAAATCTGAATATCGCTGTCTGTTTCTTCGTCTCAGAAACCGCATCTTCAAACACCACACAGCAAGATATCCTTGTCCTAGCGTTCAAACTCGTGCTGATTATACAAACGACGAGCTAGTAGCGCTCAAACTCGTGCAACTGACGGGCTAGTGGGGTACCGCTTTGGATCTCACGCTCTTAGTGCTATATGATTGCCCTGTGCGGTATTTTTATACTCCAAATAAATTATAACAGATCAGACTACATATATTTGTGGTTTTCATCCATTTTGGCATCCGAGATCCACTATATCGGATCCGGTTTGCTGGACGCCTCCGAAATAGAAAGTAAGGGTAAGTTAAGATTTTATCTCGGGCCGGATATGTCGATGGGCACTTCGAATTAAAGAGGAAGTGTCAGAATTGCCGTCTTTGGACGGCATAAGTGATCTGCACAAAATCATTTGCTAGGACACTTCCAATCAATAATTAAGCGTGTTATAGGTGATCATAGCACCATTTTACTCGGCAATCGCGCTACAGTATGCATACGTTTAGTGTTTATCTCATCATTACGACCTTAAGTCGGGTCACATACAGCTAGTTCGAGCCTAATTACATGTACCCTACACCCTGCCCGAACTTAAACCGGTCCACACAGCAAATCGGGCGGCCAAATTGATGAAAACCACAATAACAGATACGCACCGAGATCGCGAGTTCTTGGCTCCGCCCAGTGTGACACGCAGACGATTTCGAGACTATACATGTACTGTAATAGAGGGACAGTTCATTTTTTGTGTTCGTTTTAAAAATAAAAGTGAAATATCACTAACTTTGTAGTACTAATGTTTATGAATTTTAGAAAATAGTCATATTTACCATTACAGCAAAAGATGGAGACGGCGAATCGAGAAAAGAAAAGCCATGAGCTGTTGCAGCGTGTTCAGCCAAGACACGTGGGTCCAGCTTGTTGACCACTAGTCGAATGTCGCACGAACTGGGGACACATTGGAGCGACATTGTTTAAGCAAGTCATGGTCGTTGAAGATGTGACGCGTGACGTTTGGCCCGAGTGACTGAACCCCACTCACCAAAGCGCTCTGACGATGTGGTGAGCGAAGGTACCGGCGCCGTCGGAGCTGCGGCGCACGGGTGTACGATAGCGGCATGAGCGCACATGCAATGCACTTTAAAAACGCGAATTCAAATTCGATGTTCTAAAAGCACCTCCAAACAACCTCTCGAAATCAAATACCACAAGCTTCACGTATCAGCTGGCGAAGACTCGCCCAGCTTACTGTCATTGCACATTTCCCCCCTTTTCCGATCGGTGCGCTGACGCTCAGCGACTTTTCGCTGCCACAACCGCAAGAACTTTGGTACACAGGCGTCATTCTCAATTTGACCCTGTGGTCACCACAGTGGTGAAAGGCACGACCACAGGCAAACTACGGTACTCAATTTAACAACGATGACGAGGCGTTGCGCGCGCAAGGGCAATAACCTCAGAGCAGCGAAGATCTGGCTCCTGGACGAAGCTGAAATTATGGAGGCGCTGACAGGGACGCGCCAGGTGAGCGCCATCGACACTGTGGCCAACAAGCAGAAGCTGCGCGTATTGGGCGAGTTCTTTCCTTCTGTAGCGATAGACTTGCGGCGCGACGTGCTGGTAGCTGCCAACTACCGCGAGGATGTAGCGGCTGCCATGCTAGGAGACCTCACCCGCGAGACGGTGGCTGCCACCGCCTCCTCGCGTAATCAGGAGCCGACAGAGCTGCTGTTTGTAGACCTCCACTCGGACGACGACGTTATGTCGGAGCTTGAGGATGAAGAGGACTGGAGCGAGGTCTCTGCGGCCAGCAGCGGCACGGATGCGTGGGTTGTGATCCAGGACGACTGGGAAGTTGTGGACAAGAGCGGTGATAAGGTTCGCACTTTCGCCAACGCGCTACAGACAATGCCTATGGTGCCAACGGCAACTTCGATGACGTATTCGAAGCCGCGACCGGCAATGCCGCATTCACCTGAACCCAACAGCACGTTGAAGAAGAGGGATAGCGACCTTGCGCTGCCGACTTGCGAGCTGAAACGGGATGCCAAGTCGTTCGGTGCACGGAAGCGCCACCTGCTGAAGAATCATCGGTAAACCACCGTGCCGATGGGTTGGATCGCTGGGGCGACAACGGCAAATGACCCAGATAGTTTTTTTTTGCAGCATCAGCTTTCCACTGCCAAAGCCGATGGACTTGATGAATCAACCGCATTTTAATAACACGGCGGTGCAGGAGGGCTCGATCCATCGAGTACTTCGTCGCACTCGGTACCATAAACTATAAAGATAATTACTATTGGAAGGAAAAAAATAGCGGAAGTGGCCCCAACACAAAATCATAAGTTGCACATACCGGTAGGTTATGCAGCGCATCATCGAATGGGCGGAGTCGCTACCGCAGCCGCGCTGTATGGTCGCATTAGGAAATGTTACTGCGTTAATCTTGCTCCGATCTCCCGATGGTGTAAGCGAGAGCGACTATTTTGCCAGATGGACAGAACATGCCAAACACATGTCTTTACTGTTTCAGCACACAGCAAATCATTTGACTTGACTTCTGTATACTTTTGACCTTCTGAGTGTCGCAATAAGACATAATCGACGATTAGAGGTCACAGCAGAAAAGGGACCAGCCGCGCTTCGCTTCCCCTTCGGCGCCCCGCGCTCGCAATATGGAGATAGAATGTTCTGGAAAGTGTAGTGCTCGGCTCGCTGCGCTGGGCCCGCCTCCGCAAATACCGCGCGGCCCTGCTTCGCGGGCTCTCCGCGCGGGTTTGCTGCGGCTACGCGCCACGCACCCGCTCAACTTAGTTGGCGCCGCGGCTATGGCACCCACGTCGCCCAGCCCCGTGTGTGTTATCCCAGCGATGGACGTGTGTTTCTCCTACTTCCTCGGAACACTCTACACAGCAAATCGCTCTCTATCTTCCGATTCTCTGTCATCCGTACTAGTTATATTATATACGTGCCGTATACCAGTTGCCACCGTTTCCTGAATCACAAAAAAATCTCCGCCTCCAGCAAACGTGTGGCTCCAAAGGCACAAAAATGACATCACGGCCACGCAGCGCACAAAAGCCCCCCTGGCACTGGAGGACATCGAAAGCAACAGCGACGGCAACGACTCCGGCAGCTCCGTGAGTGACTGGCAGCCACTGCCAAGACCGACTCCTGCTGAAGCGGAGACGGTCACAAGAAGCGCAAGTGAAGAAACACGTCAGATATATGTCCTCGCTTTGCCACCACAAAAGACAAAATTTCATTCGTGGCAGGACTTCGAGGCCTACCTAGCGCTTTACCAAGCGCAGTCAGTACAGGTAAACTATCAAGTTATCTGTTGTGTTTTTCGATTTCTTCTCATCACGTTTTGTTTGTTTTGCTAGATATTTCAAGTGAGAACAAACACTTCAGTGACTGTACGGAATGCTAGGATAGATGCCCAGGGCTCCGCGGCGACTAAAATTTTGGCCAAGTGGGATCAGTATGCGAAGACGTACGTGTGTACACACCATGGCAAATACCGATCGCAAGCCACAAGCAAGCGGTCGCGTCAGAAGACTCGGTTTCAAGGGTGCCCAGCACAGTTACGCGGTTACTTCAGTGACAGCTTGAATCGTTTTGCAGTGACACAAACTCACTCTGGCTTAGTCGGGCTCAAGTGGGATGATTCGGGCATCACAGGTGTTAACTCAGCCACTAACCGTGTATGTTTACTAACCGTGTTTGTTTGCATTAAGGGTTAACTATTAGTTCAGCTGAATATATGCGTTCAAGAGATTAACAAAGCTGAACACAGGTTTGCGCTCAAAGTGACGAAGTACCGGCTCGAGCACAATCACTCACTTAACGAGTTTGCATTCAAGAGTCATTTTTTTTCAGCCATATTACTTTCGATGACAGTGCCTTACGGACGGTGAATGAGCTTCGAAAGGCTGGAGCAAAGAAGACCAGCATTCTCAAGTTTTTCAGGGACAATTTAGATAGTAATCCAAAGCCACAAGATGTTCGTAACCTCGTGAGCAAGTAGAAAGCTCGTGAAAACAGAAACGGCCCAAGTTCGAGCGCAAAACGATTCCAAAAGTGGATGACCGAGTTTGGAAATATTGTCGGGACCGTGGGTCGTATATTTGTAGACGATGTCGGAGAAAAGGTATGTGTATTTAGTGCTTCAAACATATTATCTTCATAACATCTAACATGCTCTTTGTCTTAGAAAATTGCAACATGCATATCTCTACAGACTAAACACATGCAATCGGTCTACAAACATTTTTGGGGAGTTCTTCTCATCGTCGCGACGCACGGAACAAACCATTCAAAATACAAAGTTTTCTCTTTTATGGCACACGATACGGGTATAAAAGACCAATTTGTGCAGCACGCGTTACAGCAGAACGAACGATGGCCGACATTATTGACGGCACTCGAAGAATTTAAGAGCAACACTCCGGCTAGAACAAAGCTACGCTGCGTGTTGATCGACAAGGACCTCACGGAACTATCGGTACTTAAGACTGCTTTCCCTGACGTCACTAGCTTGCTCTACAAATTTCACGCCTTAACGTATTTGAGGGAGGAAATCACGTCAGCAGACTACGGTTTTAACACGTGGAAAAATGACCAGCTACGAGGTCTGATGAACCTGCTTGTATATGCGAAGACCGAGAAAGCGTATACGAAGCATTTTCGGTACATGTTGCACGTGTGCGGAATGGTGCGCCCCCAATTAACTTCCGAACGAGTTGGGCAAAATCTGGCACCAGTCGGTCAGAATGTGTGCCAGTCTGGCAGAATATTGTAGCAGTCGGGCAAAATATTGTGGCGGTCGGGCAGAATGTGGCGACAGAAGGGCACCTTCATGCCACAACCGAGCCTGGACGCTGTGAAACGACGAACACATTAGTGGAACCGTGTAGTCCCGTCAGTCACCTGTTCGTTGCCTATTTCATTAAGAATTGGGACAAATGACGCGTGTTGTGGTGTGCACTCAAGCGCCAAAACACTATGACGCTTGAAAATAACACCAACAACAGGTTGGAGGCCTCGTGGAAGCAGTTGAAGGAGTGGGTAAGCTCTACTATGAAAGTGGACGAACGCATCGCGCCGATTATGTACTACCAGAGTCTTCATGAGTGAATCTTTATGGAGGAGGTGTACAAGAAGGTTAGTGCTCAACATGTTGGTTACGATCCACGTTGGTTGCAAACGTCGTCAGTGAACCTTCATACAAGATGATACATTATCAGTATTACTACGCGCTTGAACGTGCATCCTACGTTTTTGGTTTTCAAGAGAGCGCCAGGTGTGTACTTTGTGAAACGTACATCCCCCGATGAAGACGCTCTCGATGAGGTAGACGCAGAGTACACAGTTACGACACGCAACTGGACTTGCTTGTGTCTCTTTATGAGTACACGTTTACTGCCGTGTCGACAAGTCTTGATTCTTAGAAGGGCTCTGAAGAAGGAGACTATTATCCCGACTCAACCGCTGCATCAGCGATGGGCTCTGGCGCCAGCTCGGTTGTCGATAGAGCTCGAAAACGCTAGTGATACTTCTACTTCTGTGAAAATTGGCTGCTATTCGTAGGGTATTGGTGACCGATGATCGGCCATGGGATTCGAACCGGAAGTACCGAGAGGCCTTGCCTTTTGCTAGTGAAATTTGCGATTCGATGGCTGGTTTAGGCACGATACAAAATCGTGAAGCAAATGCCTATTTAAAGGCCATCGCTCACCGTTTCAAGGCTGGCGGTTTTTTTATCGATTGAAATGCCGATAATCAATGAAGGTAGACGTGACGATGTCTCTCGCTCAGATACCGTGGGCGAGGTAGCAGTAGAAGCCCCTGAACCATTACAGCCTTCTACACATATTACACTCCAGTATGGTGAGTCTGGCATCGAGTCTGGTGAGTCAGGAGTCCAGTCTGGTGAGTCTGGCTCGGTGCGGCCGAGCCTGTTTATCAGACTGGTGCTCAGCCTCCAGCTTCTCATGCGACTCTGCAACGGGACGAAAATGATACATTTGATGTGGCGAGCCCTCCAAGGTCCTGAGGTCGCCCAAGCAAAGTTCAAAATCCAAGAAAGCAGCTCGATGCAAAATGTTTTGAGGTGCAAGATGATTCAAATTTGTACTCGGATAATCTGAGTTTAGCAACCATTCAAGATACCGTATGCAGTGAGTCACCATACGAGACATCCGCCGCAATTGTGTCCAAATTTAAGCTGTTCGACTTCACAAAAAATCCCCGAGCTCCTGTTGCCCACAAGGTAGCAAGACGTTCCGCTAAAACAACGATCATCTCTGCTGAGTCCGTCTCCCGTATTTTCTGAAAGGATGTCCTTGATAGATGCAGTGCCCAAGTGCTAGCTCTTCAGAAGAGACACAAGGAATCAAGTGATCAAAATCTAGGTGAGAACAACATTGCCGTGGAAATTATTGGAGTAGGTACCTACTCTACCGAGACGCTGGGTATCATGAAGAAGTTGCACAAAGGGATGAAAAGCATCCAATATGTGAAAAAAACTATCATTTGGATTGATACCATCAATTTCGAGCTCCAAATGCCCCAATGGTTTTGTGTTGATCTCGATCGTAATATACAATCCAAGATCAAATCAATTCCTCTACTATCGGTGCAGGGACGCAGCTGCATACAGTCAGGTCCCGCAATGGAAATATTAATATCTACTGCTGTGTAATTGCACATAGACTGAAGCACTCAAATTCGTCGGTAAGTCTGCGTTAGGCGACAGCACGGTCAACAAGCTGATGTTGAAGTTGCTCGCAGCGAGAGAAGACATAATTGGCGTAGGTACGTCAATCGCGGGTAACGTCATGTTTTTTGTTTTGGCAAAGGAGTGTGTTTGTTGCTATGACAATTCAAAAGATTATGATTCTGGCATCTGCAGCAAGAATCACAGGTGTGCGGTTATGAAGGATTTGTCGCTTAAAGAAGTTTTCATCTACGATCCAATGAGCTCAAGCTATGGAGTAAAAGTTCAACCTCTCCCTGAGAAGATCGTAGCATTGCTGCCAGATTTCGCTACAGGAAAATATAGAATTCGACTATACACGAGTGAGCTTGGAGTACATGTTGATAGCTGCAATTGTGGCATGTATATGCTGTTAGCATTTAAGATATTTGCCGGTGCTGAAAACCTGGATCTGCTAAGTAGGAAGGAGCTACAGTATTTGTGCTATCGGTGCCTTTGCATGCGCATTTAATAGAACAGGCTGTCAATCTTTTTTTATCTTATGTGTTTGACCGCTTCTAGGTTTCTGTATCTCATCTTGCTGCTCTAGAATGCCAACCAACCTCCGGCTATACGTATAGTTTTGATGACACATCAGGAAATTTTGCCTCCGGGTATTCCGGAGACTGGCATGTTCGGGCGCCCAGTCTTTTATATTCTGGTACTATTGCCTCATCTCGTGCTACGTAGTCTGACTAAATACCGAGTGCCTTTCGCCAAAGTGGTAAGGGCAAAGAACGAATTTTACGTCTATTTATCTTGAATTCCGGTTTAATTTGGCGATGCTGGCCTATTCTCCGGATCTTCCGATACAAAAATCAAGCTAATATACGCCGGTTACGTGCACTCAACCAGTAATTTTAACCAATTAGAGATCACAATTTGGTTTTTTCTTGTCTTCTATTGGCTATATGGTTTTTTGTCGAAGCGATTTGATCTGGGTAAGGCTCAGTTGATTTGCACTCTTACACGGGAGACTGGCAACTCCGCTAAAATGAGGACACATTTGTGACCCGAAGTTTGCAGCATTTTACAGCTCTCTAAATAATAGCCCGTGAAGAGCTCATTTTATGAGTGTCTTTATCGATGAAATAAGACATATTGATAAAGGGTTATGAGTCTTTATCAATGAAATAGGACATCTTGATTAAGAGTTATGTTGACTCAAATTTAGGTCTTTTGAAAGTCCTAAATCTATCGGCTACGTCCCGTAACTAGCACAGTACCTTATTTGAAATTCGACAAAGTTTCGGATGGTTCCCTGCGAATTCATTTAAATCCAATGTCGTACTTAATGCTGAGAGGAAGTGTTTAAGCCGATTGGATCGGGTTTTGGGTCTGCATGGCTCGGCCCATTCAATCAACCCATCTTGGAACTTCGACTACATGTAGAACCCACAATTTGTGGTTATTTTATCGTCAAAGATTCCTTTTCTAAGATCAGATTGGCAGAGACTACTGACGCAAGGGGAGGAATGGGTGTCATAAGCCTGGCAATCTCGAAAAGTAGAGGGCTTGGTGTGAATTCTATCATCCTCGCTAACCCAAACCCATACCTTCTTGGGCATTAACCCTGTAAGGGCCGAGCGAGGTTTAGCCATGCTTGGTCCTGGTTTAAGTCCGTGTGGTATGGTGTTTCTCCTAAAAGATGCAGAAACACTATCAGAGGCCTTAGGCACGCCATGTTTAAGTTGCACAAGCTACGAACGCACGGTCAGGTGACAGAGGCTGACTTTGATGTGCAAGATATTCAGAGAAGTCGCTACCGATCCTTCGTTCGTGCTCCATTACGGCCACGATGTTGCTCGAGCCAGGCCATCCATATTGGCAATGATGGTACTGACCGGATTCACATTCAGTGACACTGAACCTGGCGATACATTGTACGAACGCTCGGTGGCGGTTGGAGCGACTCTTGCGAAGACTCGGCGACGGTTTGAATCCTCGTTGGCCGTCTGGGAGGATGCGGCGACGGCTCAAGCGTCGGTTGACATGCGAAGCGATCCCAAACGGAATGTAGCTCACCTGATATTAGTATACATGTTTAGGAAACTTATTAGGAATAGGCCCGAAAGGGCCACACAAATACAGAACAGAGTTTCCATTCAAGTGCACAAGCGACGCCCGGCTTCGACGTAAGCGTTTGGTCAAGCTTGGATGAGTGAGGTATGCCTGTTGCTGAACTCGAAGCTCTGTAGCGAGGGTTCATCCGGCAAGACCAAGAAACTGTGTGTATTGGCCAATTATTTTCGGGAGGTTTACGTGACGGCTTATTGTTGCCTATTTGTACCACTGGGAGCGCTTGTATTGCATTCCTTTTATTCTTCCCACCGAGCGTTGAGCACTCAGTGCCCTCGTAAAAGGCTTAACCGTGTCCTTGTGCTGTTAGGACAACGAGGATTCAAAACAACTGCGTGTTTTGCTTGTGCTAGTAGTGTGCTATCATTTTTACTGGCCGGCCTATAAACCGACTTGCAAGGTCCAATCTGTCCCGGTGCTAGGGCAGATCCTGGGACGTCAGGTCAGCCCGAACAATCATTTGCCGTTCTGGTAGACATATTGTTGTGGGAACTATTTATCTCCACTTGTAGCTAGAGTTCACGTGGTACTTCCGGCACCACACCTGGGTGCTTCGCACACGGATCTTAAACCACAGGCATGGACTCGTGTTGCCGAGCGAGTCGGCTTTCACCCCCTCCTCTCCTACTTCGTACTTTATAGGAAAAACTCGTCGGGTCACAACTCCCAAGTAACTCAAATTGTGGTAATAGTCACTCTCAGGACAGATTCATGAATCAGATTGCATTGTCAGACTGTCTTCAATGATTTGTTACAAGAGACAGTCCGTAACGAGTACAGTCATTTTGTTAAAGAGTGAAAAACGTCCTTGTAGTAGCTGATGACTTTGATTTGTACAGTATGCTTTATGAAGGAGGTGCGCTAAAATACAAGCGACTTCAGTGATTATACGAACAGCTGCTACCACAGATTTGTTTTGTAGTCTACACTAACACAGTTGTAAAATAGGACAAAATCCTTAGCTTCTAGCTTAACGCTGTTAAACCAAAGATATTTAATTGCCTACCCTATGCTGTATTTACAACGTTTGTGTATTTAGAAATTAGTATACTTGAGGGGAACTGAGTATGACGTTGCAGGGCCATGGATTGTTAGGGATGGGGATTGCAACTGCTGTATCGATGTATACATCACGCCTGAGGCCTCTCTAGCCTGTATGTATAGAGCTACACTATTAGATGCACAATTTTCCACGCAAGATGCAAAAAAGAAAAACAAAAGACAACAACCAATTTATGCACATGTAAACGGACGTGCGCGTTTCACGATTTTCAATTTGAGCCCACCTAGTGTTTCACAATTTCCAAAACCTTTCTGTTTCACAATTTTCAAAACCTTTCTGGTGCTTATCCAGCTCTTGAAATGCTTAGGTACGAAGTGCAGCCATGAAAATCTCTGCTTAAAAGTGATCGTTCTCCTTCTTTTTGACCGATCCCTCATGGGCCCTGAGCAAAATCGCCCCCGTGCAAGAAGGAATGCCGCCCTGGATGTGAGACTTTCCCCTGAGAAGGCGGCAAAGAAACAGCTCGCTCGTCTTCCCTAGCCCATCCTACAGTCCTCGAAAGGTACAAATTGAAGTTAGTTTCGCCCTGAAAGATAAACATATTACCTGCATCGATATGTTCTTTTAAGCTAGCCACAAATTCTTTGCGTTTATCCTTGTTTTTTGCAGAGTTCATCGTGGCTTTTTCGCTACCCACGCACTTGGTCGTGTAGAGCATTCCTTGCAAAGCTCTGTGAATCGACGACTTGGACAAAACAATACCCGTTTCACTGCGTAGCCTGTCGCGTAGTTGCTCTAGCGTGTAACGGCAGTCTTCCTCGATTTACTCCTCCAACTTGCACATTGTCCCCACCGTCATCTTCACATTCACTGCGCGTAAGCCACCATGCTTCTTGACTTCACCATCGGCGGTAAGTATAGCGCTCTAGAAGTGCTGCGGTGGATGGCGTTGGCTTTTGCGACGTCCTGCCAGTTTATCCCTTCCCTATAGGCTTGAATGACTGAGACTCTAGCTTGTTCTCGCTCATACCGCTTGTCCACTTTGCTGTGGCCTGGTTCGGACGGCATCTTTTGCAGAGTGACGTGCAGCGTATACGCGCTGCTTTTAATATTCGAGAAGTTTCCATCTTGATTGAACCGAGACTTGGGGTCAAAATGCACATCGCGGAACGCGTACTCAATTGGCTTGTCCCTGTCCGATCCAAAATGGGCAATTTTCTTTTTGCGTGGGAAAAAACCTTGATCGGAAAATAGTTTACATCTGATCTATGTACAATGGGACGTGTGTTTGAAACATCATGTGTAGCACAGTCACAAATTAATGTTACGTGGTTAGAGACGATGCCAAGATGATATGTAGGAAAGCCGCGGATATGTAGAAAAAAAAGCTTGAAAGCTTGGAAAAATGAGGCACAGATGGGTACACTCGCGGGCCATACTAAATTCGAGTCAGTACACAACTTTCATCTAGCAATCAATGATGACATCCAGCCCGCCTGACCAATCCTGTCTCACTATTTTACAATGGTTTACATGCTTGCTCGCATACCGACTGTCATAAACAGTATAATGCATACACTCTATGCGAGCTCAATCATTTTCATTCATCATACAATACCTCTTAAAGTTACTCCGAGTTTACAGGCGCTTGATAGGCGACTACCCCGGTGCAGCGGGGCTGTAGTAGCTTTAGCGTCAGAGGAAGACGTTCGACTCAAAGAATCACTAATACTAAGCTCCTTATCCGAAGGACACTTACCGCCCACGACTAGGGCTCAAAACCAGAAGTGTTTTGTTTACTATTATTGCACCCAAACCGCGTAGGGCTAAATGTAGCTGTTTAAGTATCTAGCGTAGCTAATGCATGATTAAGCCAACCAACTACGATTGTTACCTCTCCGACTTATGTACAGATAGCTTGATCGCTCTACGGGTACTCCGTACCTCGGTGTGTTCTATACCAGGTAGCCCCGTCCCCCCCTCTCACTAAGATGAGAACATCCATGTTCTCGAAACTTCCTAAGTGAGGCCATGCCTCTCATCAGATCGGCGGAGGTTACTACACCTCACACCAGCGTTGTAAACCTCCGCGAGCTTTTAAACGCCTACGCATCGTTGATGCGCAACTTCTCATCGTCGGCACACGGCCTTATGTGCCCAGCGCACCGCGCATCTCGTTCTCCAGCGGTCCCAGACCAACCCTCACGCCCCCTACCTGCTCCAAGAGCTTCCAACCGCTTTGATCTAGAATCTTGACTCGTCCAAGTCACGACAACGGCTCAGCAGTTAAGCACTCGGTGCACAAGCGATAGGTCGGTGGCTCGTTCTAACAGAGCGCAGCCCTCTCGTTCCATGAACTATTCTCCATGCTTGGACAGGCCTAAAGGCAACGTCCTTTTAGATTAATGGTCGGGCCTTGGATTTGAGAACCACAGGTCGGTTGCTCGAGCCCACCAGGGCACAACCCTCTCGGTTTTTCGTGAGCTATAGTCCTAGCCTGAAAAAGCTTAAAGACAACGCCCTTATAGCTTAATTGTCAACCGTTGATTTTGGAAGCCACAGGTTGGTGGTTCGATTCCACCCGGGCGTTGCCCTTTCATACCATGAGCAGTAGTCCGTACTCTGACAGAATTACAGGTATCGCACTTATAGCTCAATGGTAGAGCGCCGGCTTGGAACACCAAAGGTCAGTGGCTCGATCTCCGTCCGGGACACACTACGTTCGCTGTTAACAGCGCATCCACATTTGGGTCATGCTCATCGAGCAAGTTGTTTCAAATCAACTATGCGTCTATCGGGACGCTTGTATCTGAAGCTTGTTCAGCACAGACGAAACACCTACCTCCTGCGGGACGGCATCCCTAACACCGCGAGATCTTTCCATCTCCTGAGACCGACCGATGGTGAACGTGGACGTTCGCGTCGTGGACAAAGGCGCCATTCGGACGCAAACGCCGCTCCGGCTAGAGCTGACTCTCTCCGCAAGAGCCCAGTTGAGGCAAGGCCTCCTTCCGCTTTGCTCAGTAAGCATGTGGAGCTTTTATATCACGTGAAATGCTTGATGGAGCGGCGTAGACGGACCAGTACGTTGTGAAGTGGAGGGGTTACCTTCGCTCACAGAACCCGTGGGGGTTTGAGGTTATCCTCCGGCAAGATTGACCTGGCAATTTTTCAATTTGCATTGGGCTTCCAAGCAACTTTAAGCCCGATTGGTTTTAATGTCTAGGGTTAAGACCTTTGCCCACTTTGGTGGCACACTGACCAACATGGACTCACCATCTCCTATGGGCAACATATCGTCGTGGATGCTTAGGACTGGGAACATCATGCGCCGAGGCGCCGTCATCTGTGCGACAGCGTTTCCCCAGGAGCTGGGCGCCTTGCCCTTTCAACTACACTAGGGAGCGAGCAGGTCCATTGTTGTGATCAGGCTCTGACCAGTGGCTGCGGTTGAGCGTGTACGCTAGGCCCTACTTGACCACGACATTAAACGGTCCCACGAACCGTGGTCTCAATTTCGTTTTGAAGACGGTAGACATTGCTTGAGTTGGTAGGGTTTTCGCGTTTAATCAAGCTTGCCCCCCCCCACCCCGGCCTCAAACCACTCTACATTTATTTTGCCCTGGCATATGCATGTTCCTTCTGTGTGTATTGGCTTTCAGCCCTAGCGTCGCGCACCCGATGCATTACGCTTTGGAGAATACATTCCGTACGCGATTCACTAGTTCGGTTTGACCGTCGGTCTTCGGAAGATCCGTTGAGGATATGCCCAAACGAGCGCCGAGCGTCTGAAGATGACTGTCCAAACCTACGCGGTGAAGCGCGGGTCTCCATCCGAGACAATTGCCTCAGCCAAGCTGTAATGGCGAAATAATCGGTCAGAAAACAGCAACGCTGTACCTTCCCATTGATGGTGTCCCGCATCGCCGCTAAATGAGTCATCTTGCTTGACTGGTCTACAAAGATCACAATACCCGTGTTTGACGCCTCATATTTAGGAAGGCCAAACCCGAAGATCAGACTGATGGACTGCCAGCATCTCTTGGGAACAGACAAACTCGCCAACGGCGCTGCCGCGGACTTCGTCCGTTGACACGTCTCACACGTGCGTACATAGGTGCCAACCATTTGTACAACTTGACCTGTACATCGAGCTCAACGAGCCCAAGGTCTTCTCACGACCTAAGTGCCCGCCAACGGACGTATCGTGAACTTTATTTAGGATTCGATCCTTTAGATCCCCATCATGAGGGACGACCACACAAGAATTATCCTCAGGGTCGGTGCTGTAATACAGCCGGCCATCATCAAGAGTGTATCGATGCAGCCTCGCGCGTAAGCGCCCAGATATTTCCTTTCTAGGGTCTTTAAACGCTTCGCTCCCAAGTGCTCATAACAGCGCTGCACATATTTCGTTCTGTGCATACACGCTGCATATTAGATCAAACACTGATGACGTCACTGTCGTGGCATGAGCTAATTCGTAGTCCGGCCTGCGCGAGAGCGCATCAGCCATTACATTAAGCCGGCCAGACTTGCAATTCATCTCGAAATTGTACTCGTCAAAGAAGGAGAGACATCTTGCCATTCTCTGAGAGAGATGAGGCGACTGAGTCGCAGTGCGTAAATAACGCATGATCAGTAAAAATCACAAAAGGTTTAGAGCCTAGTCGTTGTACCCTGAGCTTGATTAGAGCATACTTCATTGGAAGTAGCTCTTTGTCATGAGCTCGATAGTTCTGCTCTGCGGCTTTGAGCTGACGAGACTCAAACACGATAACGCGCTCACGCCCTTTGGCGTCGGCTGCGAGAAAAGGACATCCGATTGCTAAATCGGAGGTGTGCCAGACGACGCTAAATAACCGATCCGGGTCCGGTAGCGCAAGGATCGAAGCCCGAAAGGAGCCTCTCCTTTACAACCCCAAATGCTACGCCGTGCTTGGCGTTCCGGCACCATTAATCATCCTTCTTAATGAGATTTGATGATTGGTCGAGTCATTTTCGCGTAATTCGCGCTGTTCTCGTGCAGGTAATTGGCTTAGCCTAGTCACTTGCGTAAGTCCTTTTGTATCTTAAAACCCAGTCCACTATGGCCTCGGATTTTGCGGGGTCTGCCCGTAAGCCGCGCTTCCCAATGTAAAGGTATATCCTAAAGACGCACCAAAGACGCACTTGGCCGATTCGGCATACAACCTGTTAGGGCGCATGCACTCGAGCACCGCTCGCAAATGGTCAATGTTGCTCTCCACATCTGAACTTCCGTGCTCAGCACGACTATGGACGAATATATCGTCAAAGTACGTATGAGGTTACGCCCGATGGGGCCTGAACAACTACGTCACAAGACCAATTAGAATTGATGATGCATTTGACAGCCCGTAGGGTATGACTTGCCACGCATAGAGCATACCGCTCAGAGTACGCCCCGCTGTTAGGGGAATATTGCTTGCTCTCATGAACAATTGGTAGTAACCATCGACCAAGGCGAGTGCGCTGTACAGCGTGTAGCCCAGCAAGTTGTTCTGCAGAACATCCTTGTGAGGAATTGCGTCTGCGCCGGAATGGTGGCCGCATTTACCTTATTGAAAGCATGATCAGTGCGCCACTTGCCTTTCGGCTTTCTGACATAGCGTGGGTGTCGAGTGCGGAGCCTTGCTCTCACGCACCATCCCTGCCTCGTTCTTCGCACAAAAGAATGCGTCATTGACGTCGCACTTCGGTATTGACAAAGGCCATTGCCTCGTCACGCAGGATTTGGCTCCGGAAATCAGGTCAATCCAGACCTATCGATGGGTCCTTCGAGACAACGTCTCCATACTCCTTCACCACAAGTTAGAATGGCAGCTGACTCCCTTCCAACGTGGAGCAAAGGGCGTAGTCGCCCAAGGATTCCGAGTTAATCAAGCCTTTTCACAGCTTCGTAAAGCCCTTCAAATTCGCTTGAACGACCAGCAAGTCCGGCTTGCACACATTCTTCTCGTAAGCGATCCTAGCTCTCGTCGGGGCTAAGCCCCGTTGCCCTCTCTAGTCCTCGAGGTACAGCAGTTCAGTTCTTCCCCAACATTCTGGCCCGTGCCTACTGGGAATTGCCGTTTTCTGGCGATGACCCGGCAGGTTGACTCACCAGAACCTCTCACTTATTGCGCAGAGGGCATAAGCCTCAAGTTCTTTTTGATCTTGCACACAAAGCATCGGTGAACGCCGGCGCGCTGTTTCGCTTCTTAATCTTCAGCATAGCTCAGATCCAGCGGCTCCAGACCGCTTGAAGAGATCGTGCTGTCAGCGCTCCAACGAGGTTGATCGGACCTGAAGTTATACTCGGCATTCAGTACAACATTCAATGCCACATTCACTGCCTCTTCGACAACGTTAGCGTGGTACATGGGGGTCCAGCAGAAGGCCTGGGAGACCGACAAGAATGTTCTCGCGGCCCAAGCGACCACTGGAGGGAGTATCATACCCCTCACCGATGATGTCGAACATTATAACCTCGTCGTTGGGCAGGACCCGGGGGAGGGCGCTAGATTCCACCTGATAGTACAGAAGGCCGTCTTTTAATTCATATCGGCGGAGTCGGGAGCGCTGCTGTGCCGAAAGTCATTCGGACTTGGCCTCCCCGTCAGTAGTCGGAAACCGGATAACAGTCACAATGGCCTCGTCGCCCCGATACGCCAAGAGTTTATCGATCGTAATAATCCATTATCACCCGTGTGATGTGGACCAACACATAGTCCGAAGGCGTCGGCAAGAACGTTCAGCTTGCCCGGCCTGTATTCAATGCGGAAGCTGTATTCCGGGAAGAAGGACAGCCGCCTCGCCATCCATTAAAGCGGTGAGGCGAATTGGGCACCGTCCGCAAAGATGCGAATTCGGTGTAAATCACCAAGGACCTGGGGCCCAGAAGATGTACCCAAAACGTCAAGAGGGTATACTTCACAGCAAGGAGCCCCTTGTCGTGAGCTGGATAGTTCCGTTCGGCGGACTTGGGCTGTCTGATCTGGAGCGAGACGAATCGTTTGTGTCTACCCGCATTGTTCTGCAGCAATGCGCAACCGATTGCATAATCGGAAGCATCGCAGACGACGCGCAACCGATTGCATAATCGGAAGCATCGCAGACGACGCGGAACGGCTCGTCCGGTTGGGCTGGGCCCGGCGTCTTTTGAAGGCTAGCCTTGATGCGGCTAAAGGCATCCTGGTGATCTTGCTCCCAGCGCCAGTCGGCGTCCTTCTGAAGGAAGCCCGACAAGGGCTTAGCGAGGCCCGCGTACCCTGCGCTGTACTTGTGAGCGTAGTTGGTCAACCCCAACCACTTCCTTAGATCCTTCTGTGATCGAGACGTCGCCCACGCTGCAATGGCCTTGACCTTGTCTGGGTCAAAAGCCGACGTTGCTAACGAAGCAACCACTAATGTTTTATTTTTGTGACAAGAGAACGCATTTGTCGATGTTGACGTAGATCTTGTTAGCTCGCATGACATCAAGCACTTGACGGATGTGATCCAGATGCACATACATGGCGTCTGGCTTCCTTCGACACGGCCATGGACGATTATGTTGCCGAAGTACGTCTGTACGAACGCACGCAGCGTAACCAAACGAATGAATGTCGCTAGGGCATTAAGCAGGCCCTGCGGCATGACGAGCCACTTCCGAAGCCTTATGCTTGGAGTAAGTACGATGTCGCTCTCGCGCATCAGGGTCTGGTAGTAACCGTCCATCAGGTCCAGCGTGCTATGCAACACGCAACCGGCCATCTTGTTTAACAACACATCCTTCGTGTGATTGGTGTCTGGGCCGGCACCGTCGCGTTGCTCAGATTATTACAAGCGTGAATCAGACGCCCCTTTCCGTTCGGCTTCCGAACACAGAAGGTCGGCGTCGAGTGCGGGCACTTTAATTTCCGCATCATGTCTGCCTTTGCCTTTGCAGCGAAGAAGACATAAATGACCTCGCAATGCTCGCGAGGCAGTGGTCATTGTCTCGTGATACAGTACTTCGTGCCGTACTCCTCGATCTGGTTAAAGTTAGGTCGGTGGGTGCTTCGTCACCACGTCCGCATACTCCCCATATTTAACGTGATTTCGGCCACATCACGTAAAATATGTACTTAGATGTGAAAATTATTGAGATTGTGTCAGCATTTTGCATACTAAGTACGTAATTTCGCTGACGCGCCAGCATAATGCGGTACGTACCCCGTCTTCTCACCATTACTTGTATATCCGTTTCGACAGAATTGTCAAACAAAACCGTAAGTCTGTTGCCATTTACATAATTTCCTTACAAATACTTAGTCAGTTGCCCTCTTGACAAACAATGACCACAACGGTCACATTCTAAGACGACAAAGAGCTGATTGCTGTGGTTTTGTCGAACGGACAAGCTAATCCCGTCAGTGGCGAGGTTTCGACGCGGACGACCTCAGAGTATTCGGTTGACCAATGTGTCTGACCAAACTGTGTACCTACCAGCACACGACTCGATCGCGATGTGGATCCCGGATGAGGATTTGCTACGAGCTACTGAGCTCGGTAAACGTTGTGCTTACACCAACGAGTATTCGTTTTGAGTCCGGGGTGATAACGGAATCGGCAAGTAACAGCACTGAATGAGGTGGAGTCACCAGTCTCGACGATGTTGTCCCGGCCATGTGCGCAGCCAAATTTGCGAACATATCATCGGTGGTTGGTCCAGAGGATGCAGACGTCGCACTGAAGGTGGTGAATACGGCACCGAGGGTTCGTTGCGAGATTGGAGCGAATGCCGGACTGTCAAGACAACGGTCATCCAAGGCGCTGAACAGAAGTCAACAGCTCAATATGTCGGCTGTCTGCACATTAAAAAAAATGCGAACAAAGACTTGGCAGGTGGCCCAGAGATGGGACACCAGGCTGGGAAGAAGATGGACCCAGTACCGAGTGTTCAAATCAAAGCGGGTGCCGATGTTGAGTCGAGGGAGAGTACGTCGCGAATTTGGACGAGACGTACATGTCGGTCACGCGCGTGTTAACGACAGAAGGAAATGAAGCAACCGAGGACACAAGAAGTGATTTCTGCGAGCAGCCAGCTAACCACATTGGTCTGGAAGACTACGCAAAGGAGGTGGCCTTCCTGCCAGACCTCACCGAAGAAATCAACACGACAATAGACTACGATGCGCCCAATGTTGCTGATCCCCAGCTGTCGACCGATCGCAGGGAACGTCTGGTCGCAACGCTGAAGAGCCACTAGCACATCCTGATTGCTAGTGGTAACTCACTGCCGCCGCCAGCGTACGGCGCGGTATGCGATATCGACACGCAGGGGCAAGCCCCAATCAACCAGCGTGCCCGACGCGTGCCACTACGATTTCTCGACAAACCGTACGAGCTACTACGGGCTTTGTTGAGGGCAGGACTGATTGTCTTTTCAGACAGTCCATGGGCATCGCCGATGTGATTGTGATGAAAAAGAACAGGCTGGACATCCGGCTCTGCATGGATTACAAAATGGTGAATGCCATCACCGGAATCATGGAGTATGCAATGCCGCTAGTCGGCGATCTGTTTACCGATCTCGAGTGTTACCTATGGTTCTGCTCGCTGGATGCTGCTCGCGGATTCTGGGCGGTCATGATGACCTTGCGAGCACATAAAATGTCAGCGTTTCTCTGCGCACTCGGACACTTCGAGTGGTAACGCATGCCCTTCGGGTTAAAGAACGCGCTGATGATCTACTGACGCATGATTGACAACGCGCTGTGGGGGTTCTTTCAGCCAAAAGCAGTTTAGTTTAAATAATCGGAGAGGATGCGTTTAGCAAGCCCAGGAACGTCGTGGGTCAAGCACCGAGGGCTTGTTTCATAGGATGCTCGCGGCAAACCGCGAAGCACCGGTGGAGGCCGACCCTGTACTCACATCTCAAATTCGTACACCATCTCCCATCCGAGCGTAATCTTGACGCACGCTCGTCGCGTCGTAGACATTTTGCCTTCTCTAATTCCTTGAATGTCAATACGGCGTCCGTGATCAGGTACGTCTCGGAGCCGCAACTTCTTGGCAAAGGCGTCAGTGATCGAACTAACGTTTGCTCCCGTGTCGAGGATAATCCTCGTCCGCTTGTCTTTTACAGCGCCTTGCACCAGAGCTCTCATTCTGACCCTTCGGTCGACTTTCTTGGCCGACCATTACCCCTGTCTCTCGCCAGGGTTCAACTTCATCATCTTGGAGTGACCCTTGGGCTCGTCTCGCGCTGCACTCGAAACCAAGCCGAACGAACCCTCGCTGGTGCCCTCATCAGCATCAGCACACTCCACTCTCTCTCCAACACCCCCACCGAGGATTCTACTTCTCTCCTTTTCATTTTTCGTCGCGTTCACACTTGTTACGTAATTATCAGGCCATTCACTCTGCCCCAGGAAAGCAAAGATACACTCTGCTTCCATTGAAGGCTCGGTTAACTGTGGCAGCCCGATAGGGACCTACCCAGTTGTAGTTGGCGGGCTGCCTAGTTTAAATGACGTTCTTGAACGACGGCCTTGAGCTCTGGTGGGAGCCCCTCCTTTATGCCTTTGGTACGCACGGATTTCGCAAGGTCTTGAAAGTTCCGAGAAAGTTCGCACAGTCCAGCATCGTGGAGCTGTTTGTAGAACTTGCATCGCTTGTTGTAGTAGTGGGCGTAGTGACTCATGCCACCACACACCGCGTATGGTCCGTACTGTGGGTGTCTGTTATCGTGGTTGAAGTCGCGTCCACCGCGTTGGTCCTGATTGAACCATCGGTCACCACCTAGGCGATCTTGATTAAAGCCATTCCTGCGATCACGCGTGTTCCCACGCGTCGGACGATTGTCTGAACGTGCGTAGGTGCCTTCAGCGGCTGCACGGCGCTCATTTTCGTTAGTCGCGGCGAGGTATCGGTCATTTTCATCCAATGAGAAATCACCATCCGTACTTTCGGGCTGAAAGTCGCCATACTCGTCTTGGACATCGTTGTAAGCGTTCAGATCTATATTTGAATACTCGGTGTCCTCCTGACCAGCTTCACGACCCTCCAATTCAGCTAGTAGGTCATCCACCGTGCCTTCAATGAGCGCCACGCTTGGTTCATTGTGGTTGTCATCGCGGCAACGGTCATCACGTCGGTTGTTGCGGGCGTACGCATCGTCGCGTCGCGCATCACGACTCTGGGAGTATCGATACTCACTGCCACGCTTAGCCATTCGCTCCTTGCCCTTGTAAACATCTTCGATGATCTCTTCGAGCTCGTGAATATCGGTGATTCGAGCGTGGTAAAGACTCTCCTCCAGCTTGTCATCATTGCACGATGTCAGGAGCTGCTGTACGTGTTATTTCGCGTCGCGACCACCCTTTTCGAAGTGCAGACGGGCGCTCCGAGCGTAGCCATTCAGCATGTTTATGTAGTCGCACAGATGTTCGTTACGTTCCCGCTTTGCAGAGTTGTAACGGGACAGTGCCGTCTGCGTGAGCTGCGAGCAATAATAGCAGATGAACGCATCACTCAACAGCTTCCACTTGCGCTTCGTCTTCTTCGGAAATTGACGGAACAAATGGATGGCTTCGTCCCGGAGACTCATCTCAAATGGAATGCACCATTTGTCGGCATCCGTGTGAGCTCCAGTCATTTCGTAGACGAACCCACGGAGCCACTGCATACAGCTCTCGCTATTGTTGCGAGAACCTGAGGACGGCTTGATGCGATCCAATGGTCGGTGCGACGCCATTTCAATCCTCGGTGTCGGTTCCACGTCGCTCGGCGTTGCCAGCTCATTCATCCGACGCATCAACTCAACTTGAGAATCTTCCTCGTCGAATGTACGCAATAAAATGTCATCGTCACTTGACGAACCATCGCTATCAAACTGACGACGTCCGGTACCACCTTTGTAAACTCGCGCACCCGGTGACCGAACGAACTCTCGTTACCAGCGTACGCACGTTGCATACGGCTCTCCGAACATGTTGTAACCATGTGCGAGTTTTGAAAGTACGGTGAAGCTTCGGTAGTGCCAAAGGCACCACGATCAGCTCCACGCTTGGTCGGAGTAGTATGGTCGAGTCGTTGCGTGTCTGTGGCAGCGAAATCGTGGACGGATCCTCATCATGAATGGTAAGTCGACTCACAGGCTGCTTTTCCGCGTTGATGCCAACAGCGCCAAATGCCTTCCGAAGCCTCTTCTTCCATTTCTGAAGAGCATCTCCGGCCTCATCAGGACGCCAATCTTGGAGCGACATCGTCGATGGGTACGTCTCATTCTCGAAGCCCAGCGACAATAGTAGCGAATCTGAATCCTCGGCAACTTGGCTAGTCGACACCAAGTTGACTGGGTATTGAAGTTCCTGCGCAAGCGCGGGCCAGTCGGCCTTTCTCTTGGGGATGGGATTGAACAGCTGCATCCACTCATCATTCTGCATCAGCGCTTGTACGCGGTCAAAAACGAGCTTGGCAGCTGGTGTATCACCGTTGCTCGGTGGGGGAGATGCTTTCAGCAATGCTGAATGCTTTGCACTCGCCACCGAAGGTTTTGAACCCTCGGTCCCATCGTCATAGTCTGCATAGACCCGTTCTGGCCCCGCAACGCCTTCTAGCTCGTCGGCGAGCTTCCTCGAAAGGGCCTGGTCGTCCCGCTCGGCCCCGATGATAACGTGGCCGTCTTCAGTGTCGCTGCGCCTGGCTCTGGAGCCGGCTTCTTGTCTTCGTAATCGTCATAATCGTGGGCGTCAGAACCGATGTCCGCCTCGTCGTCAAAGCTCACCGAAAGCTCGGTGGCGGTTGCAAAGCGTGCAGTCGGACTTGAACCCTCGTTGCGAGCTCCACCAGACCTGGCAGGCGTAGCTGGTACCGTCGGTTGACCTTTCGCCATGTTTCTTGTTTCCTTTTTCTTTTTCTTCTTCTCTTGGTAGCTCGTAAACTGGAAGGCCATACAAACAGTTCATAATAATCATACGCTGTTCCCGGGTCGCGGCACCAGTTATGGTGCTGGAATGCCCATGTGAACTCTAGCTACAAATGTAGTTAGGACGCTCCCACAGCAAAACGTCTGCTGGGATATAAAAACGATCGTACGGGCGGACCTGAAGACCCCAGTTCTGCTCTTGCACCGGGACAGACTGGACCTTGTAAGCTACTTATATAGGCCAACCAGTAAAAATAAGAACACGCTACTAGCACGAGCAAAGCTAGGATGTGTTATGGATCCTTGTGGTCCCAACAGCGGAAGGGTACCAGGCACGGGTAAGCCTTTTATGAGATCACCGAGTGTTCAACACTCGGTTGGAAGAATAAAAGGGATGCAATACAAGCACTCCCAGTCGTGCAAATAGGCAACAATAAGCCGTCACGTAAAAAATTCCGATAGTAATCGGCCAATACACAAAGTCTCTTGGCCTTGCCGGATGAACCCTCGCTACAGAGCTTCGAGTTCACCGACAGGCATAACACACTCAAACAAGCTTGACCAGACGCTTACCTTGAAGCCGGACGTCGCTCTGTGTGCTTGAGTGGAAATTCTGTTCTGTATTTAAGCTTACCCTTTCGGGTCTATTCCTGACAAGAAGTCCTAGTCAAGTATACAATATCAAGTGAACAATGATCCGTTATGGATCTTCTTGCACGCCAAGCGTCGTCTGCACCGTCGTATGAGCATCTTTAACGGCTCGCGCCCTGTCCCAGACGTGAACGTGCCTTCAAAGGGTCGCTGAGACTTCCGCGAACTCATCCCAACCGCCACCGAGGGTTCGTACCGTAGATGGTCAGCTCTTGGCCGCTGAATGCGAATCCGGCCAGTCCATTATTAATAAAAAGGACAGCCTGGATTCAGTGACATCTGGACCGTATCCAATATCTGTTGAGAGTTCGGTAGTGACGCCATCGGGTCTCTTGCACCTTGGAGTCACCGTACATCACATGACCGAGGGTTCGTCGCCTGAACATCTTGGGCGGTTCCGCATCTTTGTCGACGGGTGATTATCCGCAACTCTGGAGAAATCACTACAGCACATGAGCATAAGTACATAGCGAATTCAAAGCAATACATGTTTTGGTCTTTCACATTTCGATACTTTTTCAAGCGGCTTGCCAGTCTTGTACGTAATTATACTTAATACGAAGTTTCCAAACGTAGACCAAGACAACTGCTCACATTCACAGAACGATAGACCTTACAACCGTGCGGCTCTCGCCAGGAGCACCAAGTCCTTCACCAGCACTCTGCTCGTCTTGACCAGCCGCTGTACGCTGACTGTGCTTCAATTTGTACAGCTCACAGCTCGTACGCACCTTCCCTCGCTGTGAGAAGTGTTTTTTCGGTAGGTAGAAAATATGGTTCTTCTCCCAACAGCTCCAGGTAGTTTCAGGACAGGCGTATGGCTTGTTCGAGACGTGTACATTCTGGCAGATACATAGGTTGTGAAGCACACAGACGTCCGTAACCTCAGTCGCATTGCAAGCTTCCAACGACACACAGCCCACTTTCTGCGTTTACGATTCATGTTGTATAGAGCTGCTTCGAGGAACCAGCGGGCCCTCCTGTTTAGGGCTTTCAGAGCATGGTGTTCCTCCATTTGACCGTCTGATCCTGAAACACCTCGCCGACCGCAGTATCAGCGTAGAACATCAGCCGTTCACTCGGTGACTCCCTCCATTTTCCTAACAACAGCTCGGAGCACAGTTCAACTACGAAGTCTCGATGAGAATCCCGTGCCTTGCTCAGTCCATTGCCAGCCTTCGGGTCAAATATGCATTAACTTTGGCCACATCGATAAGAGCCAATGCAAGCTTCTTATGCCATGTTTTGAAAAAGTGGCCGTCCGCCAGAGAGAACCGAGCACGCATTTGATCAAGCCGATCAACTCCCTGCATATTCGCATTGTATTCCTTGTTGCACGATAGGGTTGAATAGCTTCGTCTTTCAGCACGAACCTGACGCGTTACAGTAGTGAGCGTTGATGGATCCCCGTTCGATATCACCGTCACGATAGAGCTGTCATTCCATGACGCCGCAACCAGCGAGTGGTCGGCGCAAACGCCTTGTCAAGCGGTTCCACAGGAGCAATATTTTTTCTCTAAACGTACATGATGAGGAAAGTGCGAGCTAGTCTTCCGCACGACACCGCGAGCGTAGAGACCCTTGAGACGTAGCGCCATCACCAGCTGCACCGAAGTGTAGTTATTGTTTGAGTTGACTATCCGTCGAGTAGAATACAGGGGCCGAGCAACTTCTAGTACGCATTTCCGTATTGCAGAAACCTCCGCAATTTCATCGCTCAACGACTGTACTTCTTGCGGCGATACGCGCCACTCAAGCGCTCCGATATATCACTAGCACAATGTAGTCGAAAAATCAACGATTTCCAGCTTGACGAATCCTTGTAGCCTGATCCTGGATACCCGAACTTGCCTACACGCATTGAAAGCAGAACGGCTTCCTCAGCTCCTTAAACCGACGCAGTCATCACTTTGTGGTGTCTCACCCAGCATTTCATTATCCACTTGCGTCCCCCAATAGTTAGCGTATTCGCCTTTGTCAACATAAGACAAAAACAGCAAGATCTCAAGAAATGTCATCACCTCATCAAGTGAAAAGGGCGTACCGACTGTGACGTTGTGTAGGCGCGCATATGTATTTGTTTCACCGACAGCTGGGATGTAAGCGAAAACCCTTTGAATGCTGCAACCAATGTTTGACTTCTGGCCGTAATCGCGTCTCTGTCGATCCGTCAGAGGGCTGATACAGGTCTGCTTGAGCATCACACTGGGTTTCAGGTTCAAATCGAATGCTTTTGATCGCTTCTACCTCTGCTAACGAAGCCGGGAGCTCCATCACAGGAACGAACGGCTCCATGTACTGCTCCAAGGCTGTATCGTCATCGACGTGAGCTTCTTCGCCATCATCAACTGCGCACAACCGTCTCAAACCCAACCCAGTAGAATGCCCGTGTAGTGAGCGATATTTCACGTTTCATCGTTGCACTGCGCTGAGCTTCAATGTCTTGACATGGTTTTGGAACTGCGAGTTCATCCAGTTGATCAGAAACAAGAACTATATCAGCACCCGACAGACTCTTTCAACCAGGAAAGTGTTTCCGACGCCTACATACGTCTTGTTTTGGGTGATAAATCCTTCCTTGCTGGTGAAAACGCCACCAGCGCGTCCACGTACAATGATAAAACCGATGGTAGAGATATCTTCGCCTGTCGTGTAGTTGTTTTTCGTGTAGTTGTGACAGGCTCCGTGGCTATTGAGTGTCGGAGTTGCTAACCTCGCGTTGGACAACGTGGAGTCGTCTGATGTTGGGGGTGTCCTTGCATATACAGGGGGTATGGGATTCTCGGCGTCTGCATTTTAAACGAGTTGGGATGCTACCGCAGCTGCAGCTTCGTCCGTTTCAACTTGTTTAAGGCTGCACCTGGGCACGATGCTGCGGTTTTGCGTCGCTGACACTTGTTCTGTCGGACGGCATCGTTTGGCGGTGAGTTCAACAGGGTGCGGCTAATGCTAGGGTCCTTTTGGACGGCCGCGCTTCCGCTTAGCTGACAAAATAGTGATTGCGACTTCGTTGGATGGTGCTGCTTGCGTTGGGACCATGCTGTTGCCCTGGTGGGTTGTCGGCATGGTAAGAGCTTGACTTGCGTCTGAGGAACAACTGAGCCCGGCACTAGCTACATCGGAGAATATGGTTGCAGTCTCTCCTTCCTTTCTTGGCTCGGTTTCTCCTGCAGGGGTAGCCATGACCAGATGCGTTCGGCTTCCACGTGGTTTCGGAAAGTGAAAAGCATTGCACCCGTCGACGTCTATATCGCGTAAATCAAGATCAATTTCGATACTATCACTAAGTAAAACACTACTTTATTTCAAATTAAGGTGGTCATGTTTGAAGAGACAACATTTCATTAATGAAACCAGGTTATTTACCACATGACTTCTATATTTAAACTGATGCGCACATCTAACTGGTGTTTGTCGTAAAATTATGCGCAGTGTACAGCTAGCGTTGGCCATCCTGCCATGGTAAGCAGGCTATGGTACAAGCGCTATGCAGACCAAACAACGTAGCATAGCCCTTGACTCGCGTTGTGTGTGTGTGTAAGAGGGGGGGGAGGGGCGGGGCTCGCCCTGCCTATTGAAGTTTGAGCCGTAAATAATGGAGCCCGACTCATAATTTATCTAAAACACTACTTTTATAACGTGTCTGTCTGTCGGTGACTCTGTCCATAGCACAAATAAGCACTTCTCACTGGACAAAATTCAGCCGAGTGAAGCGAAGGCGGCCCCGGTCACTGGTTGATATTCAGTCAAATCTTAGGATAAATACTATTGGATACTACTACGACCCCATTTTCAGCCGCGGAGCGCCACTTCACGCAAAGGGCGCTGCCTGTGTGCGCGTTAGCTAGCATTAGTAGGCCGCGCCGATTAGCACGCACACAATGTATGGTTCCACAAGCTGCAAATAGAAATTATGGGCCCTGGTGGCCCATATTGAGTCTTGAAAAGTCCTCTCAGTACTTTTGTCAAAAATATAATGTTTTAAGATTCATTGTAATTTTATTGTAGTTTTACTAACACGATTGTTTTTCTTAATACTATTATTGCTTTCTTTAAATATTTGCTTGCAATCTTTTGTAGTAGTATTGCACATGATTGTGTTAGATAAAAATACACATCTTTTACTACTACTACTAACTACTAAAAACTTAAAGTGTTTAGTGGCCTCCCACCATACACCCCCACTCCACCGCCGCGAAAACAATATTGTCCTCCTTTGCATTTGCGCGCGTAGTGTGCGACCTTTAGAGAATGTGCTCTTTTTCCAACACGGTACGTAGCGTACCGTCAAGGCACTGGAAGCAGTGTTTGTGATTAAATTAGCGCGGAGACACGTGATTAAGCAAGAACACGAAACACGGAGTACATGATGGAATAGAAGAAACAGCACCAAGCACGAAAGGCCACGGACGATGAAAGAGGACTAAATCAGAGAAGGCGCCTAACGATTCGGGAAAGCACGAGCCACGGAAGAGCGCGCTATACTGAAAAATGGGGAGGAAAAGAGTATGACCGGAGCGTACAAGGGAGAGAGCTGAAATATTGATACCCCACATTAGAGCACTTAGCTGTGCCAACGCACGGAAAAGGATTATTCTGCTATGCCACGGTTGAGCACGGTCGACGGACCAAACATGAAGCCGCGGAAGACCATAAACGGGAGATTACCGAGCATTGAAATATGATACCAGGGTAGAGCCGGAGCTCACCGAGCCACGGAGAGCAATACTACGGTAGCTCACGATGGAACGGACGACAGACCAACTGCGACACCACAAGATAACACGATAGTATGGACGGTGACCCAGCTGTTAAACCATGGGAGAACGCGCAGCCATGGGAGCTATAAACGGGGGATCACTCAGCCACGGAGCACTATACCAGTGACGAACTGAGCTCACCGATCCACGGAGGGCGATATTACAGTAGAATATGATAGCACGGACGGCGGAGCAGCCACGAAACCCCGGGGGAACGTTTCAGAAGGGCACGGGGCTACATCGCGGAGCACGATTTCATGACCTGATACCGTGGTCAACAGATTTACAATATGAATTCGCGATAGCATGGATAGCAGAGCAACCCCGCGATTAGACGATAGCACGGTCGATAAATCCACACCGGGAGCGCACGATACATGGGCGACAGATCCACACAGCTACGGAAATCACCCATCGACGAGGGTACCGGTGATGCGACGCCATGGACCATGAATGATTATAAAGCACAAACCTGTGGAGCTCACATAAACCCTTGGGAACACGAAATAGTTACCAGCTACGAAAGAGGGGGAGGGGGGGGGGTACGAGAGAGCATGAAACCACAGCGATAACGCTTAACCACTAAGCGGTGTGAACTACGGGTGAGCTTAAAACCACGTAGCCAGAAAGGACACGGAAGAGCACGGGCGAAAGAACACGACATCCAATCTGTAATATGTAGCATCGGTAGCCTACAAAAATACGGTATCTTACACCGCCATATGAGACTATGGAATGGTAGGGGCTTTAAGTCACGAAACTACGTCGTAGTGAGGTGGCTAAAGCCTGGAGTTACAAGATCCTAACCGAAGTCACGCTGCACCGCAAAGTATTTAAAAATTTGGACACCTCACATCCAACAAATCATGAACGGATTCAAGGTGCTGATTAAATACTCCGAAATGGAGGAGAAGGACCGAGTTTACACTAAAACCTTAGTGTACAGACAGATCTTTGAGCGTAGGTAGGAATAATTGCTTCACCGTTTCCCACGCTGTTTCGCTAACAAACAAAGATAATTTGGCCTGCCGGAGCGAAGGCGGGCGGCCTACACAGCTGGGACCCACCACCGCGAAGCGGCGGCGCTCGGCTAGTAATGCATCTCACCTGTACCTGTCTCACGCGCTTGAGCATTACGGGAACAGCTGATCGACAGCTTGACCAGTGAAAAAGCTTACCGTCGATTTCGCTCACAGAAGCACAAATATTAGCCAATGACTAAAATGCTCAAAATATAGTACCGTGGTCTTTGAGGGGGGGGGCGCCCCAATTCACCCATATCTCTCCAAATTACCATCTGTGCAGAAATATTTTCTTCAGGCAAGTACCGTGTCTTATAAAAGGGGTCAAAATGACCCCTTCATTTGTTACAATAGCATGCTAACTTTGAAAACTTCAGTAGTTAAAGTCAATAAGCCGAGTTCGCGAAAGGGTTATTTTCCCGCCCCCTAACCTTCCAGCCTGTCTGTCCATCTGTCAATCAGTCCGTCGTTGTCCTCGCTTCCCGCGTTCTCCTACTTTTTCGCATGGCTACACTCGACCTGTCTAATACGGCTCTTGCTACTCCACCGAAAAAAAACATTGAGGTCAAAGCCATGTTTTTTTAACTTGCTCATATGATGTAGCTCTATCCATGCTATGCAGCACTCACCGCTAAGAGTGCCTGTCTAAATTTCGAGATTTATCTTCCATCGTATTTTTGGTCGATGTAGTTCGTGCACATACCCAAGAATCGAAGTCGAAGATACGGCACCAGCTTGTAAAGGCCCTTTTGCCACGGAGTACGAGCAAGTGTCAGCTCCAGTATGATCAAGCACCACAGGCCACAGTAGTCGATGTCTTCTTGAAGACACGAGGTAATCTTGCAGTAGTTGAGCTCGACGTTCATCGGTAGCAGCGGTTCTACAACCTCCTTGATGGTATGCTCCAGCCTTTTGTAGTTGTTTTTAGCCTTGCTGGGGATCAAACTGTCGGCAGGCTCGGGCTTGAACGTCTATGTGGTAGGCTAACCAGTGCGCTCCCCCGAAGTTTATCATACCGATTATGTCCGTGTTTGCTTGCGAGAAAGCATTGTACGCGTTTGCCACTTTGCGCTTCCTATCAGGCTCCCTTTGTTCCGCAAATGATGAGCTAACAACGCCAGTATTGCCATACTTGACAGCGAGACTGTGCATGGATGTCAGTATTAGATGTACTGCTTCTCGAGAACCGTGCCGAGCAGCGTACGGCTCTCGCTTCTTTCTAACGAAGTCGGTCACCTCCGTTTGAGTCATAGATGCGTGAAAGAGCTCAAACGTTGCGAGCTGTGTAGCCGCATTGCAAGGCTCGAGAGTCTTTGCCTTGGTTCGTCGTGCTGTGCGCTCAATCTCTCGTCGCTGGGCTCGAAGCCCAAGCAAGCAAGCAAGCGCGGCGCTCCAGCGGCGCTTCTCCACCGCAAGATCCTTCACTATCGTCGCTCTAGGTTCATGGGTAAGCACAAAAACATGTTCATTCAGCGTTCAGCACCACTCGAGCCAAGCACGGACACTCCCCCTACCATTTACGGGTCGATTTGGAGAATGACGGGAAAATCTCTAAAGCTCTGAAAACAGGCTTCCCATCTCGAATTTGTTCACTTGTCTACACTGGTGCTACCGCAAAATACACTTCTCCTACAGCATTGCGGTAGGAGCAGAACTTCTCGTCTTATACAGTTTTCTCCCATCTTACCGACCGCGCGTATCTTTCTGACTCGACCAAATTATGCCAAAATTACAATTATACCCAAGCATCACACAATAAAATCGCGCCCGGATTGGTCGATATATTCCAGCCTACGACACTGAATTGGATCTGTTGCACGATCAGACTCTCGCAATTGGACGTGAGGTAAGCATTTCTGCTGCGCACAAATGCATCGATTGGATATAAGCATTAAGGCGAGTTGTGGTGCAATTGCGTATCTACATTTAGCTACGCAAAACCTGTCCTATGTACATCAAATCGGGCACAATAACCACCGCTTTTTGTAGGGGCTTTGCAAACATTTTTTTTTACTTCATCTAGCACTCACCACTTTCACGGTGCAATGAAGGCGCGCGTATGCACGGTCGTTGCGCTACCTGCTCCCGTGCACCGCATCTAATGAATGCATGCGCGCACGGCACATAGTCGTTTTATCACTTTATTGCATGTAAAGTATGTATGTGTTTGTAAATTTTAAAAAAGTATTATTATAGCAAAGCAACATATATTTTTTTAATGCTTTGCTTAATAATAAATACCAGTCTTACATTACCGTGCTATTGGCTAATATTTGAGACCACCCAAAACAAAATGATACTTACTAACCTAAGTACGAATCGCGATTTAAGCACTCTAAACGAAAGTGGGGCGTCTCCTCTATCTTTTGAGCCCTTATAAGCTACAGAATGCTTAAAACTGAAGAAATTGCGGTCGCTCAAAAATGCTATCTTCATTTATGGGCCCTCGAAATGACGATACATTTAGGAGTGTTGTGAGCTCAATATTTTTTCAATTTTAAAACTTCGAGTGTTTTTTAAAAGCTCTTGTTAAAAGCAATTGAAAAAGGGCAGTCTTACAGTTTTTTTCGATGGAAGTTTACAATAAATTTCACATTTTCGGTTAAGTGCGAAAATCAATTGGCCAACTTTAAGCTCGATTATCTCGAAAACTCTAAATAGTTTGTAAGTATCATCTTGTTTGACGTAGTCTCATTTTTATGCAAGTAATTGGTTAAAAACGATTGAATTTGCTAACTTACTCACAGCTTGCAAAATGGTGGGCCCTACGTGCAAGCTATGCGAGGCGAAGATTGACCTGCATCTGTTGAACCTGCAGCGGTCTACGACGGATTCCCGGGTGCGCTGTGTCTACTGTGGGAAGCTGCAGTACGGTTATGCGCTCCGTACAATTAGCGGAAGAGGCATCGTGCGGTGCTGTATTGCCTGCGAGAACGGCCCAAAAGCGGTTAAGCTCTGTGAGGAAAAGCCCCCCCACCTGATTCGGCCGAAGTGCGCCTCCAGGAAAGCCTGTCAAACGTCAAGAAGGCGATGGGTCCTGACTGGTACCCCAAGAAGAAAAAAAGGCGCAGATGCTCTCGCAATATGACCGCCCGAAACGCCAAGTACATCGAGCAAAAGAAGCAGCAGAATAGCAAGAAATAGGTTAATATACCCTTTTAGACCCCCGATTTCCTACCTATATTTGTATTTATTACACTGGCTGACAGTGCGAGACTTGGTGCCGCACATACGGTAAACTAACTATGGTGCTACTAATATCGTTGACGCATCTACAGCGTAGAGCGTTTCATATAATAATTATCGTATGGTATCTACCGTGTTCCCTTGCAAGCTGGCCGTCACTATCTGCATACGCGTTACCGTGGAGGGAAAGTGCACTCGCTCACTTGACACACGCAAACCCATGCTATATGTACCATCAACGCCCACCGCGCTTATTCCACTAATGCGCGCTCACAAACTGAAACTACAGATTGAAACTACAGTATGGAGTGGGCTCTACACGCGACGAATATTTTGCTGTCTACACAGACACAAACATGTGTGCGATAGTGCAGACCTTACAGGTGGGTGTCGCAAGTCGATGTGTCTGTACGCAATATTGTATTTTAGTGCCCTGTCTATAATGGCCGAGATATGATCTCGATTAAGACGCGGATGGCTACAAGATGTACCCGCCGCGCGCGTATAAATCACTTCTGCTAGCAGACACGCGGTCATATTGCCTATATCACTGCGGTATGGCCTTTGCCCAGTTAGTGACCGACCTGGTCATATAGACTGGTACATCAGAAGCGTAAGCACAGTGGGCTAGCACGACGATGCTAGCGTACCAAGAAGGCAATAGTAACCCCGCGCATAGGTTTTGGTTATCACGACCAAAACCTATGCGCGGGGTCACTGTTGCATGTACACCCACTTGCGACCTAGCGAAATGGGCTATGCACGGACACATCAAATAGCACGCCGAGCTGATAAGAAGACAGCGAAAGTACTATATGTAATGTACATGGGCTACTATTCG
This sequence comes from Phytophthora infestans T30-4, assembly GCF_000142945.1. Lineage (NCBI taxonomy): Eukaryota > Oomycota > Peronosporomycetes > Peronosporales > Peronosporaceae > Phytophthora > Phytophthora infestans. The sequence continues at coordinate 1,025,062 of NW_003303718.1, read as the reverse complement.
ATTCGAGTCTACGTACCACTACGATCTTATAATCTACGTACCGCCAAGTGGCTTCGTTTGCTCGCCATACATTTGGAGCCAGTAAATACAACTCGGAAAGGATAAACACATCTCTGATACTCATTAACTATGCAAATAAGTCGGTATATCAATGGCGTTCATCCTATCATAGAGGTGTAATAGACGGAATTGGTTATTAATGTGGTGTAGCGGGATCAGCAAAACCTGCTAGATTGCCGGATCTAACTTACCAACAGCGCCCAGACACCGACTAACGAAGGGGGTCCCCCGATGATCCGTGATCTGCTGACCTTTCCTCACCTTGTGTACCCGTCGGTAGGGCGGGATCTTGCTCTCTCAGTAACTTCCGAAGAGTTCAAGTGGTGAAGCTTGAGTGTGTTGGCGAGACGTGGAAATGGGGTGGAGCAGCAGTGGTAAAACCTTCACTCTGCGTCCGTGGTTGGTTCTGGATCCCAAACGAATATTCGAGCTTGGTGGATCCAGGGTCTAGATCTGGGATCTGACCGTAGGATTGCCTTGCCGGTGTGTTCCGTTGCCTTTGTTTTTCTTTTCGTCGTACTTGCCGCCTCCTGTGACGGGATCTTGAGAGTTGAGAGCCTGTAGGGTGTAGCCGGCCAGGTAGTAAAACCGGTTAGCCTTTCGAATCTGCACGTGTAAAGGAAAGCTCACTAGGCTGTAGGATCTGGCCAATGTATTATCCAGTTATCACTACCAACACTGGATTCGCAATTCCCAACCTTCACTGAGCTCGTACGGCCAATGTAGCTCCGATTCTTGAGGGAAGGAAGCCACTTGCGTGATACTGCGCAAATTGAGGTCTCTATTGATACTTAAGCCTATGCCTGCCTGGAGTTCTCCTTTCAGCGTCTTTCACCTGTTATATCCCTTACCAGGCTCGGTTGCATGTCCTTTCTCTCCTTGACCCATCCTCCCAGCTGTATTATCATCAGATCCACCGGTTCTATGGCGTAATCATTGTGGTCGCCACATTATGGGTACACTATTCTGGATCCAGGTCGCCTTGATCCACCTCACTACAAGTGTACGCTCTTCACGGATCTGAGTTCTCCAATCTTCCAACATTGTCTTACGACCGTCTGTGATCTCCACCGTTCCACGAAAGTTCGAGATCCATTGCATCCACCATCCCCATATCCTGGATCCAGGTCACTCGATGTGGGATACTCAACCCCTTGGATCTGGACTCGGAAAAATGGGATCTGAGACATATCGCGGTGGATCTTGCCTTTTTCAGTTGTCGTTGATACCAGATCCACCCTCAGATGACATCTACCGTTCTTTCTTAATAGGATCCCCACTATATCCTCCTGCACATGGTATATCCCATTTCCCCTAGGTGTAATCAGGTGAGGATGGATCCAAGTCTCCACTTGGTGGATCCTGCTTTCCTATACGTTATCCATGCCGGATCCATCGTCGACCCATATAGGATGCCACTTTACCTTGGCCAATTCACTCCGAGGGGCGCGGATCCATGCCGGGCAATCCAGATCCTCATTAACCAACAGGTGTTGTCACTAATCTGGGATAGTGACCCCTTGTCAGATCCAGTCTCTTATTTCTGAGAAAGTACTTCACAACAATCGCCTCCTGTACGTGGTCGGCGCTGCACAACAGCGCTCACGACGTACAATCCCACGTTACCGCTTCTCCAACAGCTCCCTCCCTCCCTCAGCAGTCACTAGGCAGGGCGGATCCGTCGGTTGCGAAACGACCACGCGGCTCATCTCCTGCTTCCGGAGTTAGATCCCCCCGGCCTCACAAGAAAGCCCGGGCCTCTTCCCCTGCTAGAGCCCCTGCCAAGGCCAAGCCCAAAGTCGGCTCTGCCGCTGAAGCAGCTCCCAAGGCCGGATTCAGTGTGCCGACATCCAAGCGGTATCTGTTGCGGCCGCACCCACGAAATCTCGATCCAAGTCCGGATCTGCATCCAAGCCTTCGGCTCCGTCTTCGACGTCTGGAGCTGGATCCAGATCCAAATCCGGGTCCACTGCTAAGCCTGCAGCTAGGCGTCCAAGTCTGGATCTGGATCTGCTGCGGTGGCGTCGAAGACTGGTTCTGCATCCAAGACTGGATCCACTGCTGCGTCAAAGTCTGGATCTGGATCCAAGCCTGCACCCACTGCTGCGGTGGCAAAGACTGGATCTAGCTTCAAGGCTGGATCCACTATCACGACGTCATCCCAGGTGGTTTCGTCGACCGGATCCACGGCAATTATTCCTTTCACGACGGGGCTAGCCACATCCACGGCCAAGTCCGGTTCGTCACAGTCGGGATCCACTGCTGGACCTTCCGCGGCGGTGGCAACCGTCCTTCGATTAGCCTCACTGGATCTCGACCGGTGGGATCTGGATCCGGTAAGGCGAAGGCCAAACGTACCATTCCCACCGGCTCTGAACTCGGCAGCTCGGCAGCTCGGAAGACGACGCGGACGAAGGATCCGATTGGTCCGACAGCTCGGGACCTCCTATCCGTTCGTCGTTGAAGCGTACCCTCTCCGCGGGCCACTATTCGTTCAGCCCCGATGACGCCGATGATGATGATGAGGATCCTGAGGATTCCGAAGAGGCCCGAATTGCAGACGATGCTTTGGAGGAGGACATGCGGCGGGCTTTGTCGCAATCCAGATCCCAAGCTCGGCGGAGATCTCACTCGACGCCGATCAAGCATGTTGCTGGCACGCTCGGATCTGGAGAAGATACTGCGGTTTCCGCAGGTCGGTCGGCAGTGATGATGGATCGGGCAGCGATGATGGAGGGGGGGGGGGTCACCCCACGGTGGTGGATCCACTGGGTCTGCCTCGGTCACCGCTCCTCCTAACTATTCTCTACCAGGCATGCTTCCCGTGCGCCCCGTTCGGTCCGGATGCTACCTTCATCCCTGGTCGGCTCGCGCATGTGGCCTTCACCGCAGGCGCCATCGAGCCTTGGTCCGCAAAGAAGTTGAAGCGGGTCGCCATCGCTACCATGTAAATCACCGTCCTGTTCCCCGAGCTGCCGCTCCGTACTGAGTGGATATTCCCTCGCGAAGAGGATGACATGCCGGCATCTGGGTATGTGGATTCGTTAGGCACAAGATCCCACGTGGAAGAGATGCACAATGCTGCACCATGGGACATTTTGACGGCTACTCTGGTGGATCCCGTTAGCTTTCGAGGTGACGTCAGTGGACGCCTCGGGTTTTCGTTGGTGCCTTCAGAGATTTCGCTTCCAAACACCGGATTGCAATATGGGAAGGTTCCCATCGGTTCCCTATCTCTCGCGCCCAACTGCGGGACACGACCTAGTTATATAAATTTAACAAGCAGCGCGGCAACAGACGAGGTCACGCCGGTCGGGCTTGGAAGAAAGTTCTCGTGATCTTTGTTCTGTCAATCAAGACGGTTGGTGTGACGTGGATATCTTGTTGGATCCATTCTGCTTACACCTTCCCCAACGTGGGGATAAGGTGACGTGGTTCCCGGGATCTGTATCTCGCCAAGCTAACTTGGGAAATCCCAACCTTCACCGCCCGGAACCTACGAACTTACTGGAGGCTCTGCGAGAGATCGACGAAGCTAAGCCTTAGCGCAACCAATTTCGGGGAGACCCCAGCCAACATCCAGGACACCGGATCCAGCGTCTGGCGGGCAAGTTCTTCAACGTTCAGCCCAAGACCACCTAATCCACACCACTCTTTCATGCTACGCCTCCAGTTCCGGTCTTCGCGGATCCGTCTCGTAGTAGTAATTAGCGGCTGGAAACTGGGTCGATTTAGTGTGTTTGCGTAAGCTCTTCTAATCCACTTTTCGTTACTCGATTGTATCTTTTCTAACATTAGCTCATTTGATTGAGGGGCCATGTCAGATCCTTGGTGTACATCTGGATCTGAGCTGGATCCACCCTTTCAACGTACGCCTGGATCTGGGCTAAATCCTCCCTTTCAACGTACGCCTGGATCCGGGCTAGATCTACCATGGGCTCCAAGCCAAATCCGTATCTGGATCCGTACCAACTTCTGGATCCGCGCTTGGACTCGAACCGGATCCACCTCTTACGGCCGAGTCACAATTAGACCAGTATGATCCGAGCACTCGAAAATCTCGCGTTGGGTCCGGGACTCTTTGCACGTGAAACCGTCACTCTTTATGCATAAAACATTCACCTTTTCCTCCTAATCCACACCCTTCCTGTGGATTCTCCTTCTCTTTTTCTCTAATATGACCAGCTCACATCAGTGATCCTCCTTCTCCTAGCCCACACTCTTCCTGTGGGTCCTTCTTCATTCTCTTATCGATATGACCCGCTCACACCATGGATCCCCCCCTTACTCTTTTTCATGAGAATGCATCACGCCGAATCGGTTCCGATTCGTACGATCCCGCAAGAAATCATAGCGTAATGCATCACAGTTCCGATCCGCCTCGTCTACCCAACTGGGGTCGTCATATCCACTCCAATACACCAAACATTTGCGATAAATCCGTCCATATCTGGTTCGCTTCCCTGACCGCATGTCGGCGATCCTCTCGACTTCGAACTCGTCAGCTTTGAGATCCACGTTCCAACTATCCTCCGGTAGGAGGACTTCGTCGAAATTCACTCGGTCGGACTCATCCACCGAAAGACGGATCTCAGACCTGTCCGGATATTCCCTGACCAGTTTCAGCTTGGATACGTGTACTACGGGAACAAGCAATATTCGGTGGCACCTGCCGTTTCCAACTTCACGGCGTGTTCCCCTATCTTTTCACTTACTCGGAACGGTCCGTGCCATTGATGGGCCAATTTGCGGGCGTATCCTTCCTTCACCCGATCTGAGTATAGCCACACCTGCGATCCCACTTGGGATTTGATAGGGACGAGCGTCTTCGTTGTGTCGATTTCACTCAATCCTGTATCGCACTTCACAGCCGATCGTTCACCTGGGATCTGGCTTGCCGGTAGTATTTCTGGACTTGTTATCGCCATCGTCTTGGATCTTCGTTTTCTCTTCTGGTGCTACATACCGGAATGGCCGCTTCTAGGGTGGATTTAGAATCCCACCCCATGTACCAAGTAAAATGGAGTATCGCCCCGGATCCTGTCCTGGGCGGTGCTCATTGCGAAGGTGAGTCGCTCTGCGTACTCATCCCAATCCCTCTGATCTAAGTCCTGAACATACATCTTGAGCGCCCTCGTGATCGTCTGTACCATGCGCTCGGCCGATCCATTGGCTTGGGGACGATATGCCATAGTCGCTCGCTGTCTCTGCCCCAGGATCCGGAGAAGGCTCGAAAGAAATCAGACATAAAGCCTGGCTCCCGGTCATGCCGAATCATCTCACTAGCTCCAAACCTCCGAAAAACACACTCCTCCCACGATTCGGCGATGGTTTGTGCAATTCTGGACGCGCTAGCTTTGGCTATCACGTATCCGGTAAACAGATCCACCCAGATCAGCGATTCTGTGTTTTCTTTGAACGACTTGGGCAACGAGGGGATATGATTCATGGCTATGATTTGGACAGGGTAAGTCGCTTGGACATTCCCAGGTGACTCCCCTTCGATAGTGGACCTGCCCTTGCCTGTCTCACAATCCACACATTCACCGACATATCGTTGTACGCTCTTGAATAGTCCCCTCCAGTGGAAACATTCTCGGGTCCGTTGGTAGGTCCGACCGATTCCCTGATGTCCTCCTTCTAAGCTAGTGTGATAGTGATGTAGGACGTCCTGCAAGGTTTCCGGTATCACCAATCTCATCAATCCGTCTCGATCGCCACTGACTTGTTTCGTAGTAGGCCAATAGAAAAGCAAATCGTTCAGGTCCACTGCATAACCTGTAGCGATAATACTGTAGGATTTGGCGTCTTCCCAACTCAGGTCCTGTACATCCCCCGGTCAGGTACTTCTTTAGTCCCAAGATCCACATTTCTTCGTTTTGTGCTTTGAGAACCCGCTCAATACGGACTCCCTTCACAAATAATTCATCGAGAATCTGGGGGCTAGATCCAATCCTTCCTCTGAATCTAGTGACAGCCATTACCGGGACCTTCCGCTTCAGGGATCCAACTACCACCACTTCGTCTAGTCGGTTTTGTGTGCCAAGATCCTGACGCTCGGCCTCTCTCTCAACCTCAACCCTACAATGATTCCGTAAAGCAGCACTTGCCAAGCTGTCCGCACTTGCATTTCAATCTCGCTTGACATGTACCAGCTCGTGATTCAACCAACCACGCAGGTAAGTAATCAACTTCTGGCGTAACAGCGTTAGGGCCGGGGCCTTGCAGTCAATCTCACCTCGCACCTGTCTGATCACCAAGTTTGAATCTCCACAAATCACCAGCCTTTTCGAATCCTGTCCCTTTAGTTGATCCAACCCTAACAGGAGTCCGTTGTACTCCGCTTCATTGACGGTGAGGCCTTCTGCGTAAGTAAATCTAGTCCTTACCACTTCCCATCCGGGCAGTTTCCACAAAATTGCGCTGTAAGCTCCTCCTCCGCGTCGCACACGAGCAGATCCATCGAAACTCAGACCGTACAGATCTTCATCCACTTGCACCGTCGGAATCGGGATCTGGGTCTGGCGTTTGGGCTCTTTCTTAGGAGCGATCCTAGTCAGTGCTTCGTCCATCTTGGCTCTGGGCGCGATGCTCGCCGCCAAAACTCCCAGGATCTCGTCTTCTTCTTTCGAGCATTTTACGATCTTCAGTGTCCATGGTGAAAGTAGGGCTGGGCTGCCCATTGCCCCAACCGTTCTTGCAGACCGGCCGGCTTACACAACCAGGCGAGCGTGGAATGTCGAGTCAAGATCCGGATAGATCTCCCCACCAGCAGGTTATAATTGAGATCCAACACCCGCAGGAGTGTGAGTATTTCCTTCTCCACCGCTCCGTAATTCAACTCGTTTGGCTTTAGCGTTCGGCTGACGAAGGTGGCCGGATAGCAGATCCCCTTATGTCCTTGTACCAAAGCTGCTGAGACCCCCCCCCAATCACTAGCATATACTATCACTGTAGGTTGACGTCCTGGATCAAAATGGTGGAGGATGGACGTCGTCGCGATCCTGTTCCTTAGCTCCACGAACGCGTGCTGAGCTCGGATCCACCGAGGTTCCACCTTTTCCGAGTTCTCCTCCGTCGTCTCTATCCAGATTGGATCCTCTTCCCGTTGGTCCCGGGGTGGATCCAGTTCCTGTTTTAGGTCCTCTTCCGGCGTCGTACTACTTGGATCCCCTTGTGGATCTGGGATCTCTAGGGTCAGAGCTTGTTGGATCTTGATCCGAAAAGCCGAAGTGGCCATCGCAGCAAAATCCACCTCCCTTAATTCATAGAGAACTGCGGCGAAAGTGCATAATCCTCAATGATCCGACTGTAGTAGTTCAAGCTGCCCAAGAAGGATTGCATCGCCGTAGCGATTGTGGGAAAGACAAGTCTTCCAACGAAGACAGGTCTTTAGGATTCGCCTCCAATCCCTCCTTGGAGACTCGATGACCTAAATATTCCACCTTGCACATTCCCCAATACCTCGTCACCACGCTGATAGAGAGATTTATCTTAGTACACGCCCCCAGTAAGTAGGTATTTCACTCTCTCGCACAGCTGATCCCACAATTCCGCCGAAATTAGAATGTCGTCGATATAGGATCTGCGCCCTAACACGGATGGGGTTCCCAGATCGCCTAGCTCTTCTGCTTCGAATGGATCCACTTCCGCATCTCCTTCCCCGGATCCATCCCCTTCGGGTTCCGGTATTCGGATAAATTCGTAGAGGGCATTATCAATCAGGCATTGATAGATCTGGGGTGCGTTCTTCAAACAAACGGCATCCGGCTCCATTCGAGCAGTCCAAATGGTGTGATGAACGCGAATATCGCGCGAGCTCGATCCGTCATAGTCACCACCCAAAACCCACTTGCCATATCTAGAGAACAGTACCAGAGTACTTTATCCAAATCTTTCAATAGCTCATTCATTAGAGGCATTGGATGCGCCATCAGTCTAGTCAGACCGTTAACCATCCGGTAATCAATACACAGACGTATATCCATTCCATTCTTCTAAATGATGATCACCACAGGAGATGCCCACGGGAAGATTGAGAAACTGATGATTTTGGCTTGCAGTAAACCTTTAATCAATTCCGAGAGCTTTTCTCGGAGCTGATGTGTCACCTTCCGCACCCATTGGAGCAATCGGCTTCGCGTCACCGACATCTATGTCACACTTGACTCCGCGTGCGGCTGGTGGTAATGCATTCCCTTGCCAATTAGCAGATGCCGCCTTTCCCACATCTTCTGACGTAGCCGATCCACTTCCGCGGGTTCGTTCGCCCCCGGATCCACTTGGATATCATCAATCGTAACTTCCTCTGTGGTCAGTGGTTCCCGTCGGAATTACCGCCATACCTTCCCCAAGATATTCGGCGAGTAGATACCCGCCTTCATGGTAGCATACCTGTTCATCTTGAGTCCCTAGTTGGATCCACCACTGAGTCCAGGCACCGCGATTCCCCCTCTTCCCGTCATTCCTTCTCTTTTCATGGTTTCGGATATTCTGGTACCGCGAAAAATGCCTTTTGGATCGACTTGATCTTCTGATGAGTTTACACACGACGGCTCCTGTTTAGCCAGTGTTGACACTTTCGACAGGGATCCAGGCATTCTGTCCGATGGAAAGTTCGAATCCAACTGTGAGTCGGCAGGATACAGCGGACCGGTTTCAATTACCTGCGATCCCCCATCCACCGACCCATGATTATCTAGGGACCGGTTCTGGGCGTCTCCAGCTGTCTTGGACCCAGCCTCTACCACTTGGATCCCAATTCGACGATCTCTCTGTAGGATCTTTCGCGGAGTTGGATATGAAGGCCAATCCACCAAGGGGCTAGCTGGCTCCGCCGGGAGCTTTGCCTCTCCGAGAGATTCAGTCTCGGTAGTCGCTGCATACGCCAGATTTTGCCATTCGCTATAGCGACGGGATCCCACTGACACATATCCAGGTCGCCTAGGGATACCATCCTTCGCCAACCATCGCCCAATTTCCTCATAGTGGTCCAGTAACAGTCTCTTCTCGCTAGCATTCGTAACTGGAAGGTACTGTGATTGACCTAGTACTTGGATTACTGTAGGCACCCACTTCTCACCACGCGTGACCCACGGTTTCTCATGTGTCACCCATTTCAACCGATCTGGCACTTCACAGGCACAGGTTTCTCCGGGCTCGATCCAGGTCATCTTATCTGCCCTTATGATCCTCATCTTCGCCCCGTACAGCGGTCGTCGTCCACTGAGCTGGACCCGCATCTCATCTGGGAAGCACAGTGTCCCATCTGCCAGATCCAACCTTACCCCGGCTGGTACAATTAAATCCATCCCGAGGATGGCGTCTTGACCAGCGAGATCTCCAACCCAAATATCGAACCAGTATACCAAACAACCTGCCAGCGTGATCTTGATCTGAGTTCTCCCATTCGTACGGTACACGCCTTCACCAATCCCAACACAGTCTTGGATCCGAATCCCATCCACTTGGCACCCAACCTTACGAGCAAAGGCGGTATCTAGTATAGACACCTCGGCACCACTATCTAGGAATAGGATTGCTTTTTCATTGTTGATCTTGCCCAGTACCTTGGCTTGTCTGAACCATTTTCCTGGGGCATGGTACTTCCACTATCCACGGGACTCCCCTGTTAGCAGATCCATGGATCCGACCTTTTCAGATCCACGGGATCCAGTGACCTGACAGACCTTAGGTGGATCTGCAGTGACCTCACCTTTGGTAGGCTCGAACCATCGACCATGTTGTCGTTTCTCCCAGTAACCGCGCGCTTCTCCCCTTTGTACATTCAGGGTTGAAGAGACTTCGGATCTGGCAAACTCATCCACTTGGCGCAGACTAGAAATCTTGGTAACTGACACTTCATGCGGATCACGTGTATTATCGACTGGATCTAGGGTCCTGCTACCTGGATCTAGCGATTTCTTGTTGTCAAATGCATAAATGCTATACCTAGATCGCTCGGCTCGTACCGGATTCAAACCCGGCGAGCGTCCTAGTTTAACATCTTCTCTGCCACTTCTGGCAACATCCCTCTGTGCTTGGCTGGATCAAACCATTGGCGGATCTGGTTGTAGAATTCCTCCATCGGGCAATTGCCGACATCGTGAATTCCGCCACAACCACGACACACGTAGAAGCAATGATCTCCGGGATGACCTTTCTTGCCACACTTCTCACAGACCAGATGTTTCCAGCATTCAGACTCTGTGTGCTTCCGGGATCCGCACTGCAAGCACCTGATTTGTCCTGTCCCGTCTACGAGATCTCGAAATGTGTACATCCCACGGTCTCCGGGTACAGTATCCTCAGTGCGAGAGTTATCTCCGGTCTTCGCCGTACGATCGTTGGGTGCAGTGAGACAGACTCGGCGGTAATCCTCTGGGTCGGAGTCCGAACCATCGGATCCCGATTCAGTTCCTGCGTCGGGCGCCGTGACTTGGTGGACGCATCGATCTGGAGCCGTGGGCGTCGTAGCTTTTTGGCGATACTTGCCGGATCCGACCGCCGCCTTCTTCTGGCGGTGTTTCGCGCGATCCACCGCCCGCAGCACTTCTTCAAGCTCGTCTTCGTCTGGAAGACGTGGTAGAGTCAACCTGTCGGCCAGATCCACATCTCCCAAAGTTTTGATGATATGATCCACGTGTTCCCGTAGTTCCTTGGATCCCCCATCCTTGATCTTCAGCCTGGCCCGTAGACCGGCCACATTTAGCCCATGAAGATATTTTAGCGGGGATTCGTCCGATCTGCGGCGGGCGTGGTAGTATTGTCGTGCCACCGACACCCCCAATCCACAGTACTGTATTTGGAAACTGCGCAGCAAATTCGGCCACTTGTTCCTGGTGGATCTGCCCAGCTGCCTATTCCAGTTCCTAACTGGCCCCGCTAGCAGATCCGCAAATGTCAAGAACTTTTCAGCATCCGACGCTTGATCTCTCATGAGGGCCGACTTGACTTTGCTGATTTATGTTCGCGCTCGGTCTTCGTCTTGATCCTTGCCCGTGAACTCCTTCAGATCCGATATGGCTAATATCCGTACCCTCTGGATCATTGACGATCCACCCGCCCCGGCTGCGGCTGTTGCTACCGTCGCTGGTGAAGGGGATGGGCCATCCAGATCATCTGGGTCGAACACATCATGGGAGTTGTCTCCCTCCACTGATTCCATCTCCACGTCTCGTGTTCCATGTTCGTGGAACACTTGCGCTTGTGACACAGGCGCTTTCATGCCAGGAAACGACTCATCGCAGCTTCGAAGTGTCGTTGCAGGGTGCCCGAGGAAGTGTCGGAAGAGCCTGTGGCCGTCTGGTCCACTGGTGAGTCAGGATCCGCGAGGCGATTACCTTGAACCCGATCTGACGATAATCCCACTGGCTACTTGCTGGATCTGGCTCGATCCTGGTTGAATGGTATCAGATCGCGGGTATGGCGCCCTGAATTCTGAGTCTTCGCACTCGAGGGCGTCTCCTGTCCCCGGATCCTTGCCCGCGCTTCCAGCATGGATGCCCCAAAGGGGCCCAAGGTCATGCGTCGCGGCACAGAAGACGTATCTGATCCATCCTCAGCCGCGGGTTCGTAGTTAGAGGATGCAGCTTGGCTGGTCCTCGGCGACGACACTGGATCCATAGTGTGCGACCTTTCTCCGGTGATGGACTTAACTCTGAGAAAGAAATCCCGCGTCGCGGATACTATGAGATCCAAGTCTAGCTCGAAGATATCCTCTGCGTCGAACACACCAGCTACGATGCCCGACTTCGTAAGAAAACGTAATAGATCTTTGACTGCGACCAACTTGTTCGCCGTTTTCGTTGGTGCTCTCACCGGTTCTCTTGGATCTTCGATCTGTCGTGGATTCAGGATCCGCATGACAGGATCTTGATGCAGAAAATCGCGTAGAGCTTGGTGGCGATACACAGACCCTAGATCATTGTCGGACCAGCATGACCTGGAGCTTGGTCTTCTTCCGACTCTGGAGCTTGCATCTTCTTCCGCGTAGTCTTACTCGCATTGGTCTTCTTTCTCGTCTTTTTGACTAGCGGGCTTGGATTCAGGTACGGTGTTGGCTTGACCGGTGAATCTGCAAATGCATACCGTTTCGTTTTTACTTTTCTTTGTTTTGTTTTGTTAGCAGATCTTGACGCAAGTCAAGATCCACAGGGGTCTCCGATGGGATCTGGGGAGGATAAAGAGGTTTCTGCTCTAGATCCGGATCCGAATCCACCTCTCTTCCGTCGACAGAGTTCCTCCCAGGACTCTATCGATTCGCGGATCTTGCTTCATTCAGCAGCGTCTTCGTCGATCCAACCTCCGATGACGCCTCTTCCCCTGGCTCAATCTTCACTTGAGCATCTTCTTGGCACTCACGGTGAAATCCCGAGTCACCAAAAGATCCGGGCACGCGCACCATTGTGGTGTAGCGGGATCAGCAAAATATGCGAGATTACCACATCCAACTTACCAACAGCGCCCAGACACCGACTAACGAAGGGGTCCCCCGATGATCCGTGATCTGCTGAACTTTCCTCACCTTGTGTACCCGTCGGTAAGGCGGGATCTTGCTCTCTCGGTAACTTCCGAAGAGTTCAAGTGGTGAAGCTTGAGTGTGTTGGCGAGACGTGGGGATGGGGTGGAGCAGCAGTGGTAAAACCTTCACTCTGCGTCCGTGGTTGGTTCTGGATCCCAAACGAATATTCGAGCTTGGTGGATCCAGGGTCTAGATCTGGGATCTGACCGTAGGATTGCCTTGCCGGTGTGTTCCGTTGCCTTTGTTTTTCTTTTCGTCGTACTTGCCGCCTCCTGTGACGGGATCTTGAGAGTTGAGAGCCTGTAGGGTGTAGCCGGCCAGGTAGTAAAACCGGTTAGCCTTTCGAATCTGCACGTGTAAAGGAAAGCTCACTAGGCTGTAGGATCTGGCCAATGTATTATCCAGTTATCACTACCAACACTGGATTCGCAATTCCCAACCTTCACTGAGCTCGTACGGCCAATGTAGCTCCGATTCTTGAGGGAAGGAAGCCACTTGCGTGATACTGCGCAAATTGAGGTCTCTATTGATACTTAAGCCTATGCCTGCCTGGAGTTCTCCTTTCAGCGTCTTTCACCTGTTATATCCCTTACCAGGCTCGGTTGCATGTCCTTTCTCTCCTTGACCCATCCTCCCAGCTGTATTATCATCAGATCCACCGGATCCATGGCGTAATCATTGTGGTCGCCACATTATGGGTACACTATTCTGGATCCAGGTCGCCTTGATCCACCTCACTACAAGTGTACGCTCTTCACGGATCTGAGTTCTCCAATCTTCCAACATTGTCTTACGACCGTCTGTGATCTCCACCGTTCCACGAAAGTTCGAGATCCATTGCATCCACCATCCCCATATCCTGGATCCAGGTCACTCGATGTGGGATACTCAACCCCTTGGATCTGGACTCGGAAAAATGGGATCTGAGACACATCGCGGTGGATCTTGCCTTTTCACCTGTCGTTGATACCAGATCCACCCTCAGATGACATCTACCGTTCTTCCTTAATAGAATCCCCACTTGATCCTCCTGCACATGGTATGTCCCATTTCCCCTAGGTGAAATCAGGTGAGGATGGATCCAAGTCTCCACTTGGTGGATCCTGCTTTCCTATACGTTATCCATGCCGGATCCATCGTCGACCCATATAGGATGCCACTTTACCTTGGTCAATTCACTCCGAGCAGCGCGGATCCATGCCGAGCAATCCAGATCCTCATTAACCACCAGGTGTTGTCACTAATCTGGGATAGTGACCCTTAGTCAGATCCAGTCTCTTATTTCTGAGAAAGCACTTCACCACAATAATTTCAAACTGATTATTTGATACGAGTCAGCAAACATCGCGTACGGGCCCTTCCATGATATCATGATATTATGAAGAGCTCAGCGAGCCATATGGAGAGGAGAAATTGGTATATTTAATGACCCTCGGCAGATACTAGCGGCTCTAAAAAATACTATGCATGCGGAGATGGACAAAACTCGCTGTAGCTGACCATCACAATCAACTATATGGTATCAAAAACCTCTCGTGTAACGGGGTACGTATCCCTAAGTGTACCCTGGTTACATTAAGTATGACACGTCATACTTCGGGATATTTGGTACAAAGTACCAAGGTCGTCCAAAGCCAACCATTGGTTGATGACATTGCATTTCTAAAGGTGACTTACAGTTTGTATTAAACCCAAGCTTTATCTACCTATAAATATACTCATTTACACTCTACCTTAATTAGGTCACTTCGCTCTCTTTTGAAAAAGAGGGGACCTTTGAACTGCCGTTCACTGAGAGTTTGTATACTCTCGGAAGCTAACTTCCTCTAGCGCAAGGTGCTGTTTGACCTCGTCACACTTGGTAGCACGTGTTGGTCAATCCACGCCACCGCGGGTAGACTACCTGAACCTCTCCGAAGCTCGTTGTCATGGACAGGAAGGACTTCTCCCATATGAACGACTCTCAGTTCGAGTCGGTTCGGAAGATGGCAGGTTCTTCGGGATAGAGGCCCTACAGAGCCTAGTGGTGTCAACACCGGCCGAGCAGCTCGAGCGCGTCAATGCGTTTGACGCGTACGAGCAGGGCCTCATCGCGCATGTGCGAGAGAACCTGCAGGCTCCGGCGGCGGAAGCAAATCCGCCTCACCCGAAGCCAATACGGCTGAAGGTTAAGCTGTATGAAGGGAAGGAAGGCGAGAATCTTCACTTCTGGGTCCGAGAAGTAGAGCTCGCGATGGACGCGGCTCTGATCTCGACCGAGCAACTGCGTGTTGCTTTTGCACTCTCCAACTTAGCGGTCGTGCTAAGAGTTGGGTGTACACACGGGAAGCAACATCCCCTGGATGTTTCACATCCTGGGCTCCGCTGTGTGAACAGCTCCGAGCCGCGTTCCTTCCGGCGAACTACGAGTACCGCCAGCGCTTGCGCTTCCTCTCGTGCAAACGAGGGAGGCGTGAGCTGCACGAGTACGTGCAAGAGATACGGGAGCTCACGACGTCCCTAGTGGGAAACCCACTCAACGAACACATCAAGATGACTGTGTTCATGGACGGCCTTCGAGTGGGCCCCGCACGCACTCAGCTGTTCCGGGTGCAGTCAAGCACCCTTGAAGAGGCGATTTAAGTGGCTCTTCAAGAAAGAGTACAGCCATCGACAGGTGCGTACGCCGGCCTCAGCATGGCCCTGGGAGTTTCTTGTCGGCTCCCGGTCGAACAAGCCTTAACGGACCAGTTCCCATGGAACTCGGGTCCGCCGAACAGCGTGACATCCGCTGCTTCGGCTGCGGGAAGAAGGGCCACTTCAAGCGCGACTGTCCCGCGGAAAGACTCCGCAGACGGTCTTTCCCAAAGCCCGTCCTCAAGGGTCGCTGGCAGAACCAGGATCCAGGGGACAGGGGAACGCCGGAAACCAGTAGAGGCGGGGCGCCCTACTGGGGAAGAACTAAGTCTTCGTGATGGGTGCGCGGGTGGCGCGTACCACGGGGACTTAGCCCCTGAGAGTCTTCGCACTCTCGAATCGGTGAGGAGCAGCGGCGGGTTGCTCGTAGTACACGGTCGTGTACGGGGATACGATCATCCCTTTAGAATCTTGATTGATTCTGGGGCGTCGAGGAATTTCGCACGCCGCCAGACAGTAGTGTGGTGCAGTAGAACACACAAATACCGTTAGATGTGGAAACCTTACACAAACCACAACGAATCGCCGAGTTAGGTCGGCGGTTGTATGGCCTGCGCAGAGGGTGGTCCCCTCGCGCTCCGGCCCTTCCGGGACAGACGAGTGGCTCGCTTCCAGCAAAGGATGGACGACGGCGAGCGAGCGCTTTTACAGGTCACCGAGCGCAGAGGCTTCTCAGCTAGAAGTGCTACGGCACCTGGGCTATCCGACGTACCGGCCCGCTGAGTATGCGGGACTTTCTTTCGCGCGTAGCAAGACTTTGTCCTACCCGGGCCGACCTAACCTCTTGGCGCTACCAATCAATACCCTACAAGCTATTCCTCTCGAGTATTGACGGCAGGCATAATCCAGCCCTATGCAGGGACTTACCGGAAAAGTGTACACGTGTCTTGGACTAGGAAATTTCTGCTCTGTTATCTTCTGGGAGCTCTTTCGGCTCCCCCTATTTAATCCTATGCTTCTCATACAAATATCTAGTGAAATGTAGTCGTTTCGGATCTCTACCGACCCTTCAGCTGAGTTCGGGCGACCGTCGAGCTCAGCGGCTATCCGGAT
Source organism: Phytophthora infestans T30-4 (assembly GCF_000142945.1). Lineage (NCBI taxonomy): Eukaryota > Oomycota > Peronosporomycetes > Peronosporales > Peronosporaceae > Phytophthora > Phytophthora infestans. The sequence goes on along the minus strand of NW_003303718.1, from coordinate 1,008,750 downwards.
AGCATCATCCGGACGGATCGCCGAGTACTTACCGTGATCCTTTGCTCCTAAGCTCTGGGTTATCAGACCGAGCCGATTCTTGACCTAAAGTAGGTTGGCGTATGGTCGAATCTGAAAATCCCTACACCACAACTGCCCCGATTATGATACGAGCCGAGCTGGTGAGTGTCTTATTCCTTCATTTGGCTCTGCCACCGTTGGTCCGTACTAGGCTGATTACGTCTCGCGGCTCTCCACCACCTTCTTCGGTACATTTGTTGCTTCCGCTGTCACTCACTTGGCAGCTCCTTACTCCTCGCATGTTACTCCAGCACAACTCGCGGCGCCACCATTCTCATACAACTCCTCGTCGAGGTGAAGTCGCGCCAGCTGAGTCGATTCCTCGACCCGTCGGCACTCGTGGGGTCAGCGACCGATTTGAAGCTGGGTTGGTCGACCTGACAACTTCCCATGAGTCTGACGCGGAGTCGGCGGAGTCTTCTCGCGCGCGTCCTCCTGGCTCACCGAGCTTGCCGGGCGACACCACTTCGGGCGCCACCAGTCAGTCAAGCTCGGCTGCTCCAGTGAGTCTTGACTCCCTCATGGTCAGGGTTAACGAGCAGGGGTACGAGCGTCGAGAAGAATTGACCTTCTTGGCGAGGCTCATGGCCTACTGATTCACCCGTTCCGTGGAGCCTTCCGATCCCGTGCAGCGGCCAGCGATCCTTCAGACTTCTTCCGCGGGGGAGCTGTTGGACATCTTGAAAGGCAACTACGCCGCTCTGAATTATCTCCAGATCATTGGTTATCTCAGGGCCGACAATCAAGCTGTTCAAGAAGAGAACCGTGCATTGACTCGGCGATTGGACTCTCTTGCTCTCAGCAATGTTGACTTGTCCACTCAGCTCTCATCGGCGCGACAACAGGTGTCCCGATTGGAGGCTGCTGCCACGCAGTCTGCTAATCTCCTTGCTTCACTGCGAAAGGCTGTAGCCCTGAGTGAAGCGAAACTTGCTCGGTCTGTTGCAGCTGAGCAGGGCAAGGTTGACGCTGCGTTGAGTCAGGCTCAGCTTCATCATCAGCAAGTCTTGGATCGAGACGCCGAGCTCGCAGTCCTTCTCCGATCTATTTTTGAGAGGGATGCGGCGTTCGTTACTCTTCAAGACATTGCTTTCAAGCACTTTGAGCAGCTGCAGGAATCGGTGCGGCTGTACAGCTCAACCGGCACCCAACCCTTGCGACATGCTCAGTCGGTGGTCGCTGAGCAGCGGGTGGTAATCTTGCGGCAGAAGCGGTTCATCCGTCGGAATGGTATTATTCCGATGCAAGACCCTCACATGGCTGCTGCTGGCGCTGGTTTGGAGGTTCCTGGACTTGATCCGTCCGACCTTCTTCTTAACGCCCGGCTGTGGCGTGTCTTGGAGTCTCGCTTCCCTGAAGTCCTCCACATTCCAGCTGGTGAAACTCGGCGGTTGGAGTTGATCGTCCATCCTCGCCAAGACGCCCGGTGACTAGTTCTGCTGTTGGTCCTAGTGTGGCACCTCCAGCTAGTAAGGCTTCTTCTGCGACTTCATCGGCAGACTCGTCTGCGGCTCCTGTCAGCTCAGCGGCGGCTACGAGCCAGCCCGAGCCGACCCTCGTCCAGGTTCACCGTACTCCTTTGGCGAGCCTGACTTCGACTCAGCGGCTTCGACGTTATGCCAACCCTAAGTCTCTCACTGCTGCAGGTCCTCGTCATCGTTCACCGGCGCCGCATCCGCCTCAGCCGTACGCTTGTCCACTTCCCGGGGAGGAGGGACACGAGGCTATCAGTGCCCTTTTGCGTTCAAGTTCTCCTCAAGCTACCGTGTCCGATGGAGGAAACCCCCGCTCTAGAAAATCCCGTCGTCGGACTCGGCAGAAGAAGGTTTGTCACCTTCAGTTGAGTTCTGCCACACAGCCCGCTGTCTCTGCTCGCTCTGAAGACGACGATGACGCTTCGAGCGAAGTTGTATTCGAGTTTGAGTTGCCCGAACCGGCCGCCGACACCGTTCCTGCGATTGATTCGACGACTTCGGTGGGTTCTTCGTCTTCTGGTCCTCTGTTGACGACGTCAGTCGCGGCTACTCACCCACCGCCGGCATCTTCTTACGATGTCGTGGCTTCGCTGCCTGTCCCGGCTACAAGTGTTTGTGCCCCAGGCTCGACTTCGCCCATCTCTGCTGAGCTGCCCCAGTCAAGTGTACCGCTCAGCGTCGTATCAACGGTGGTTATGCACTCCCAGTCGTCATCTGGTCGATCCTCTCACGTCTCTCCCTCTCGGGGTTTGAGCGTATCCACTACGCCGACTGACCTAGTGACTCTGGCCGTGAGTGTCCTCATACCATCTCTCCCTGCGTGCTCGGCGGTGTTGACATCCCCGTCTGGGCGCCCCATCCGGAGATCTGCTGCGACTGCTCGCACGGTGCTCAGCTGCTTGAGGACCTTGACGCGTCTGACGACGTGGTTTTAGGGCCTGGTGACGGTTCTGCACCGTCCGCCGGCCCGACGAATCCTGCCGCTGGGTCGCTCTTGGATCCCATTTCTTTATCCGAGAACTCGGCGGGTAGTCCTTCAGGTTCTGACTCGGCGGCCGAAGATGCTCGTCGTTCTGCCAAGGCGAGAAGCCTTCATGCGGCAATCTTCGGCTCTGACGATGAGATGAGTGATAAATCCTTGCCGCCGAGTAATCGCCACTCCTCGCGACATTCATCGATGGATTCTGGTGACGGGACGACTTCTACCTCTGCGTCGGCTTCGGGGAAGCAGCAGCGTCGCAAGCGTCGTGCCTCGTCGAGTCCTACCGGGCACCGGTCGAAGCGGTCCAAGAAGCACAAGAAGCACAAGAAGCATCACATGAAGCACCGGCACCACAAGCATCGGCAGCCTGCGTCAACTCCTGATCTGGCTCCTGCCCAATCTCTTTCGGCTGCTCCTTCGCCAAGTGTGCTCCCGGTAGCGTCGGTCCCCTCTCAGCCGAGTTCGACTGCATTACGGCCGGCTTCGGTCACTTTGCCAAGCGCTCTTACACTCCCGCTGGCGACGTTACGGACCCGAGCCTCGCAGGCGGTTTCCAAGGATTGTCGCTTGACTCTTCACATAACTCAACTCCGCGAGGTACTATTTATGCATTTCGGCTCAGCTCGTTGTTGGAATGCGTTATTGGATACGCTGAGCGGAGGGGTGCAGCTGGCGCTCATTGGTGGCAAGAGTCGTGTGCCACCCACGCCGTGTTCTCTTGACGGCATACGAGCTTTCATGGCTATCTTTGATCCGAGCCATCCTTGTCGCGTCTCCGGCGGATGCTCCCCGAGCTTCCTTTCTTCTTTTCTCCGTCGGTGCTGAAAGAATCTCGGCGGTGCTTGGCTTCTCAGATTCGACCTCGAACCTTGATGCAAGTTCTTGGAGATATGTGGGTGAAGCTTCGTGGCGACAGTTCTTTGGACTCAGCGGGGAGGCCCATCAAGACAGATGGCCAAATGACCCGTTACTTTGTTGCTCTCTATGAGCGTCGTCATTGGATCGTCGAGTCAAGTGTGTTGATGGGTCTCCATCCTGACGTCAACCCAACTACCACGCCCGCTCAGCTTGCTGAGGTGTATGAGCTGTGGCTGGTGTACAAGCGCGAGCGCAAACGCCGTAGTGACACCCTACGATCCTTGGTTGTCGCTGCCTACGACCAGCTTTACTCGGCGGTCACCCAGAAGCTCGGCGATGAACCTGCTCCTCTTGTGAATGCTGAGGTTTATTTCGATCCGTCCGTCCCCCATTACTCTCCTGTTAGCCTTTCGTGGGTTCCATCCGGGAGAGACTGGGTTCAGTGTGCTCACGATGTGGATCTAGCCGAGCCCTGGCGAGCTTGGTGGCTAACCGACCCGGCGGTTCACCCGTATAACACATGCTTCCGCGCTCGAAACGTGGACTTCTTGGTTTTCGCTCCGCGCGGTATGGACCCTCAGGTTGTTGACGACGCGATTGAAGAAGATTTCGATCTTGCCGAACAAGCGCCTCTTGCGTTCTCTCAGGGTGCTCCACCTCGGCTGAATCGTAAGGGTATCCGCATCTTCGCTGGGTCTTCAATCGGTGAGCTCGGCTCGGATGACAAGAGTGCTTCTGATGACGACTCAGCGGACGACGGGTTGGGTTCTCCCAATCTCCGAGGCGTATGTCTCTGCTCGGCACTCCACTCCCAAGTAGAACGGATCCGCCTCAACCCACTTCAGCCGAGTCGGGTTCTCAGGCACCGGTTCTTCTTCCACCTGCTTCGGCGTCGGTCCCCTTAGCTAGCTCGGCGATGATACTTCTTGCCACGGCTGCAGATGTTGCATCTCCTTCCGCAGTTTCTCAAGGAGCGACGTCTGCTGCGCCGCCACGCCTCCAATCGTCGAGTCCGCTGAGCTCTTCCCACTTGTCTTCGTCGGGTTCAACTCTCTTGGAGTCCGGATCGCCTTCGTTTCAATTTTCTAATTTTGACTGAGCTTCCCGTAGGTATCGATCAGGACTTCATTTCGTAATTATTCAGTATATGCAATTTCGACACAGTAGCATTCTATCTCAACTTGGTCTGTGTCGTCCGCTGAGTTGGTGTAACAATTGTTGCAATAGCTGTTAATCCTCATCTGCAACTTGCACCATTTGCAGACGGTTTTCACGCTTTTTCTGTCGTAGATAGTCAAACAGGAGACCTCCACATGACAAATTCGACAGTGGTTCCCAAGTAGGCTCATCGTAGCCGACCCACTTAACTTTAAACTTCCGTTGTGATCGTGACGTACTCGTGGATAATGGTAGCTCATCGTCGAGAATTGCTTCGACTTCATACTGGTTCGTACTTGTGTCTGGCTCCCAGCTGTCTTCAGGCAGTAATTCTTCGTCAAAGTCGAATCGCTGAGTCTCTTCGAGGTCGGCGATTAGCCTCGTCTCTGGTCTTCCGCCGAGTTCGGTGACTGCCTTCAGACGTGATACATGGACCACTGGGAAGAACCTATATCCACTCTTGTCGGGTAACTCCAATTCATAGGCGAATTCTTCCCCCTTTCTCGTCACCCTATATGGTCCATGCCATCGGTGGGCTAACTTCTTGGTCAAGCCCGACTTGGCTCGCTCCATAAACAACCAGACTTGATCTCCTTCTTTGAACAAGGATTTGGTGGATTCATCACCTGGTTCTGCAACTCTATCTTCGTCATCTGCTGTGTTGGGAATGGATCTTTTCTCCTTCTTGCTTAATGCTTCGTTGTGCTCTCGAGCTCGTCGTGCCTTCTCTCGCACTTGGAACTCAGCTGCTCATCGAAGGGAAACTTCTCGTTGTCTGTTCGCTTCTCAGTGCCACTCGACTGCGTCCGCCGAGTTGGCTGAGCGTCCTTGTCCGCGTCGTATTGAGCTCGTCATAGCTTTGAGTGTAGACTTGGCGTCCCAACCATGTACCAGGTAGAAAGGGGTCTCTCGCCGAGTCGAGTCTCTTGAGTTGTTAATGGCGTGTACCATCTTCTCGGCGATGTCATCCCAGTCGGCTTGAAGTGGGTCTTCCACGTAGACCCGTATAGTCTGAACCATTGTCTTGACTGACCTCTCTTGTTGACCGTTGGCTTGTGGTCGGTAACTCAGCGTAGCTCTTGATCTCGACTGCATCATCTCGGAGAACGTTTGGAATACTTCACTCATAAACCTTGGATCTCGGTCGTGCTGTATCAGAGACGGAGCCCCGAACTGCCTGAAGACGCATTCCTCAAATATCTTGGCCACTTCGAGTGCCCCGGTGTCATTCATAGCCTTAGCGATAACGAATCCCGTGAAGTGGTCCTGGAACAGCAGCAGTGCAGTATTGCCCCGCTGAGTTCGAGGAAGGGGAATCACAAAATTCATTGACACGACTTGGAAGGGATGGTCTGACACCACATTTCCTGGCGAGTAACCTCTCAACTGTAGCTTGCTCTTACTAGTATTGCAGTCCTCGCAGGCCCTAACATGTTTCACCACGTCGGCGTAAAGACCAATCCAGTAGTAGTCGGCTTTGACTCAGTGATACGTTCTGACGATGCCTTGATGCCCTCCTTCGATCGAGTTGTGGCAGTTATGAAGTATCTCGTCGACCATAGTTGACGGAATCACCAATCTCAATGAGAGTTTCGGTTCGCCGAGTTCGCCCTGTCGGCGAGTTTCATCTCGGTAATATAACAGGCCGTCTTCGCTGAGTACAAAGACTTCTGCGACTTTGCCGGCATTCTGAGCTCGACGGTGTGTAAGGTCCTCCAATTCACCTCTCAGGTACGCCTTCAGATCGGCCCACCTGAGTTCTTCATCTTGTGCCTTCGCGATTCGTCGTCTCCGCTCAGTCTGTACTGCCACCGGATCAATGTCGTTGGCATTCTAAGCCGTCTGGGCAGACTCCATCTGCGACCTTGTTTCGACATTCGGGGTCGTGTGGTTAGTCCGCCGAGTCGACGCCCTGCTGACTTGTTCGAATTCATCACCACTGCTTTCAAACGCAGATCCTTTTGGATCTATTGACACGGCTTCGTGATCCCGACTTCCTCCTCTTGCTCTAGCCGAGTCTTCATCCAGCTCGTCCTCAAAGTGAACTCGGCGTACTCGGCTGCGAGTGACTGCCGTGACAATCGGGATTTCCGCTGGGTTGTCTGTGGCGTACAGTTCTTGGGCTACTCGGTTAATCATTCTCAGTTCTGCTTTCCTATCCGTCCCGAGAATTACTCGTCCAGCTTTAGCTTCCAGTGCTTCTGTAGCGAAAGAATCAGCCGCTGCGTTATAGTGTCGCGCTATGTGTCGATACCGGACCGAGTTGAGTCGATTCGTGAGATCCTTATGTCGTGCTAACTCCACTTGCAACGTCTCCTTCTTGCATGCTATCACCCCCATGAATTGCTGGATTGCAAACCGGGAGTCACCCACGATAATTAGGTCACTTATCCCTTGGTCAATCGCCGCCAAGACTCCATTGTTCTTGCCGGTGTACTCGGCGATGTTGACTGTGGTGGACGACAGGTACGCACTCGCAGCGATCTCAATGTCCCAATTCGGAAGGCGCCACAGTATCCACGAACAACTTCCATTTCCGCCGTATTTAGCTGTCTTCGCTGAGCCATCAAATGACGGCACACATCCCGCAAAGTCAGCTGGTATTCGGGCGTATAGCAGCTCTGGGTCCATTCAAACGGTCGCCGAGTTCTTGGAGGGAGGCGCCAGGTGCTTCAAGGACTCGTCGAGTCCGATAAACGGGGTTATCGACGCCTGGAGCAACTGGGCGAAGTCTACATCTCGTTCACGTACTCGCTTCTGTGGTGTGGGGATTTTCAGACTCGACCATACGCCGACCTACTTTAGGTCAAGAATCGGCTCGGTCTGATAACCCAGAGCTTAGGAACAAATGATCACGATAAGTACTCGGCGATCTGTCCGGAAATGCTATCCGGATAGCCGCTGAGCTCAACGGTCGCCCGAACTCAGCTGAAGGGTCGGTAGAGATCCGAAACGACTACATTTCACTAGATATTTGTATGAGAAGCATAGGATTAAATAGGGGGAGCCGAAAGAGCTCCCAGAAGATAACAGAGCAGAAATTTCCTAGTCCAAGACACGTGTACACTTTTCCGGTAAGTCCCTGCATAGGGCTGGATTATGCCTGCCGTCAATACTCGAGAGGAATAGCTTGTAGGGTATTGATTGGTAGCGCCAAGAGGTTAGGTCGGCCCGGGTAGGACAAAGTCTTGCTACGCGCGAAAGAAAGTCCCGCATACTCAGCGGGCCGGTACGTCGGATAGCCCAGGTGCCGTAGCACTTCTAGCTGAGAAGCCTCTGCGCTCGGTGACCTGTAAAAGCGCTCGCTCGCCGTCGTCCATCCTTTGCTGGAAGCGAGCCACTCGTCTGTCCCGGAAGGGCCGGAGCGCGAGGGGACCACCCTCTGCGCAGGCCATACAACCGCCGACCTAACTCGGCGATTCGTTGTGGTTTGTGTAAGGTTTCCACATCTGACGGTATTTGTGTGTTCTACTACACCACAACTGGTGCCGCGACCCGGGAACAGGAGTGTGTGCTTGTTTTTATAGGTGCCAGCTAACCAAGTTAAGAGGAAGAGAAGAGAAAGAGAAGAGTGAAGATGGTCAAGGGATCAGCAACTCCGAGCGACGGAAGCCCAGCGACGGCTGGAGGATCGCCTCTCGCGGGGTCGGACGCGGCGGATCAACGACTCATCGCCATGACGATGGAGGTGGGACGAACCGTCCAGCTCGACGAGGATGGCCAAGACCAGGAGAGCGAGAACGGAGATGCAAGTGAAGGAGAGTATGAAGAGAAGGCCGAGACCGCTGAGCTCGGAGAAACGAAGACCACCGCCGAGCTACTTGGCGAGGTGGAAGAGTTGACGCTGCAGGTGGGACGCATGGGAGCCCCACGTCCTGTCGAGCGCAACTTATCCGCCGAGCTCGACGAAGGTGCGGACGATGAAGAAGATGAAGAAGAACATGGCGTTGCTCAAGGGGACCGTCCGCCCCTTATTCCGAATGCGACGAGGAACGCCGATACGCCGAGCGCTAATAAAGTGCTGGCTCGACTCGGCGAGGAGATGAGAGCGAGATCGAAATGGATGATGATGCTCGCGCCTGTGGCGATGGCGCAGGTGAAGTGGCCGATGCTGGGTCCCGAGTTAACTCAACCGGTGCGTGCAGCCAACATCAATCAGTTGGTGGAAGAAACTGTGCTGCTGTTGAAGGTGATGGGCTATCGGTGCAACAGCCGACCAAACAGCCTCATCCTGTCCGACTGGAGTCTGCCCGTGGCGGAGCTGAGCTCTAACAATGGAAGAAGAAGTTGAGAGGGGCGTTTGGATTGGAGAAGGCCCCTGGTGGAACGAAGCAGGTGTACAGCCGAGTAGCCGAGTTCAAACCACTCGGCGAAGACCCAAGCAAGATTCCTTTGCCGAAGACCCCGGAGACAAAGAGACGTGAAGTGTTCCGCGCTACGCAAGGGACGCCGTACTTCGAAGACTCCCACATGCTGACTCCAATGAAGCTAAACCCAACTCAGCGTGCGCGGAGTCGTGGACAGCGGGATGTTGGTCGTTACCGTGAATTGTATGATGCTGCAGACGAAGCTGAGGCTTACGAGGAGGATGAAGAAGACGACGACTTCGATGTGAGAGGTAACCGTGAAAAAACCGTGAAGGACTACATCCGAAACTTGAGCTTTGACGCGGCTGAAGAGGACTCGACGCAGTACCTAGAAGTCCGAACCCACGCCTCGCTCGACAAAATCGCCGAGGTCGAAGGAAAGCGCTACCGCTCTGACGCGTCGCTCCAGTGGCTCAAGCGTTTCATATACGAGATGAAGAGCGCCAGGATGCCCCAAAGTGCCTGGTGCGAACCTTTCTCGCTATGCTTGGGACGCGCGGCGAAGAGTTGGTACAGGCAGCTGCCGAAGAAGACTCAGCGACGTTAGAAACTACTCAGCGAGGCGTTCCTGGATTATTTTTGCTCACTGTTTGACCAGTCCGCCCGCACTCGTTACTACTCGGCGAGACGTAAAGTCAACGAACCGATCTGCGACTTCCTGATCCGACTCAACGGGTATGCTCGGACAGTACGAGAAGGGTGGCGCCGACGCGGCTGACCGTGTCGAACACTTTTTGCTGCATTGTGGTGATGACGATGTGATGGATTTGATGTACCCCTTGCAGTTGTAGGACATCAGTAAGGTGGAACAGATAATCAATCGTCGGATCCTCGGCGAGAAGCGCAAGAAGCAACGCGACCGACTCGTGATCGCACGAGGCCGAGATGACAAGCGGAAGGATCAGAGCCGCCGAGATGAACGCCGAGATGGACGTCGAGATGAGAAGCGCAGTCGCAAGGAAGAAAACCGCGACCGCCGAGTCACTGTCGCTGACGCTGACTCCGACGGGGAGGAACTCATCGATCAGAACCCGCCAAGTCCGTACAACTCCGAAGACGAATGGGATGATGAGGACCAGTCCGGAGGACACGACTCAGCGGAAGACGACGACTACATAGACGCCGGCGTTTCCAATGATAAAGGAAATACACCGGACCGCCGAGAGAACTCGGCGGGAGACCAGAATGGCTCGAATCGAAGTTGGGGAAACTCAGCGAACCGACCTCCGCGGCCGTACAACCAACGAGAACAGTCAAACCGTGGAGATGGATCACGCGACAACTCTCAGCGTGGGCCTTGTGCAGCTTGTGGAAGAATGGGGCACTCGGCTCACTACTGTCGACGACGCTGCAAATTCTGCAGACAAGTCCATGAAGGCGGCCAGTGCGAGCTGTTTCGTCAATATGAGAAGATGGCTGCGTTCGTAAAAAACTCTGTCGACAAGTCGCAAGTGCCAGCAGACCTGCAAAACCTTTACGCGCCGAGTGATTTAGACTCGGCGGCCCGCCAACACTGACTGGGTTGGAATATGCCGGGCTGCCACAGTCAGCTGAACCTGCAGTAGGGGCGAACTTCTTGTTTGCTTTTGTAGGCGAAGCAGGACGGCCCGAGGGAAGAAGCGGGGATGGCAATTGGATGTGTGAAATCGACGGAATTGAACGTGAGCTCGGTGAGCTAGATGATGACCACCGAGCGATTGCAAGTGTAACTCGGCAGTCAGACCAGGCTGTGCACCGTAACAGAATCATGAAGCTGCTTCCGGGAGAGCGGCTGGGATGGTGGTCAGCACAGACGTTTGATCGCCGAGTTAGAATGAGAGCTCTCGTATTGGGAGCAGTGAACGACCGAAGGACCAAGATATTATTGGATACCGGCGCAAATGTCTCGGCGATTAGCGAATACTTCGCGAGGAAACTGCGTCTCAAGAGAGTGGCCAGCCGAGATAAGCGAATCGACATACAAGGAATAAGTAAGGACAGAATGGTGACAACGTCAAGAGCAGTTGTGAAAGTGACACTAGGCTAAGAAGTGGCATACGAGTTTGAAGTATGGATAATGCCTCATCATGCCGGAGTTGATTTGATTCTCGGCACCGACTTCATGATCCCAGCTGGAATCCGTCTGGATCTGTACAACTCGGCGGTCAAGCTACCCGATGAGATGGTGATCCCACTCATCCGATCAAGTAATGCGCCGACCAAGACCGAGTTCGGACCAAATGTCCCATGCGGGCCCCCAGACGGGCTAACAATCGAAAGTCGAATGACCGCTGAGTTCAAATTGCCCAGGTGGCAGCCCAGTGAGTCGACGCATGACTTGTGGGTGCGACGGACGAAGGGTTGGATTCCAACGGTTGTTTTTAATCGCCGAGGAAGACCAACCCATGTCCTGATTACGAACGTACGACCAACGTCAGTCTGGTGCCCACCTCACTTTTATGTGATAAAATGGCAACCACACGGAGTACTGGCCAATGAGGGATATGTCCGCGTGAACTCGGCGAAATACCGTGACTGGCAGATATTGGCATTTGAGTCGGCGATGGATAAAGATTTGCTGCAGAAAGAACAGCGACTGTACGAAGACTGGCTGTCACACCAGCCGCCAGCTGTGCAAAGACGAAAATACCCAACTCCGACGGCGGTGGAAAGACGACCTCCTCCAGTGGAAAGTGCACCAGAATTAACATGCGCCGAACGCTGGAGAAGGATCGAAGCTGATACTGAAGCCGGCGACGACGAGAGGCGTCGCGGTAACGCAGACGTCATATCGACTTCAGGGGTGACAAGGGGTGACCCGTCTATAAACTCGGCGTTCAAGCTGGAAGACGTCCGAGCGGATCGTACGCCGATGCTATACGATGGCCAAGATGTCTCCTATCAGCTGTCCAAGTTTGAAGACGATGGCGCCATTTCTGACGTCAACACGAGCTCAGCGGTTGAAGAAACAAGTGAAGTAAGGGCCAAGGAAGACGTGTCGCCGACTAAAGACTCAGCTATAACGGAAGGAAACCTTGAAGGACGCTCGGAACGCGCCTTAAGTGACGCCCAAACCGTTACTGACAACCGAGCCAAGTTTGGAGTCATTAGACCAAGTTCCGCAGCCGTGGTGAACTCAGCGATGGGTACACCGGAAGCCTGCATTATCCAGTCGGGGGCAGTGGACACGGCGTCAGTAGATCTAAACACTGAGAGTGCCTCGGATGTGGCCACAGCATGTTGTCAGGATGTCAGCTATGCCGAAGACGCGTTTGCATGCACGGAAGTTAGTTCTGCCGTCACAACCAACTCAGCGGATGATCACTCCGACGCGACCAAGGACTATGATAGTCGGGAGGTACTACTACCTGAAGGAATAAAGCTACGGCGGACTCAGCGTTGGAGACTATGTAGACTACGACCGGTCCGGAAGTGGTTAGACAGCGTGACGATGATACCATCTACCTCGGAGCCAAGTTTGAAAACGCAGGAGTCAGATCGACCATCGCAGTGAACTCAGCGAATACGGGCCCTGACGCAGCCGACAGCTATGAATTACCAGAGGTATCACTGTTGGAAGGTACTATAGCTGAGGTCGGAGTAACGAACTCAGCGGCGACGGTGTTCGACCCCGGCGGAATTGACTACGGTTTAGGACAAGCTGAAGATGACGAGTGCAACTCGACGAGAGACCCAACGGAAACCCTAAGACAACACTACTTGGATATCGCCGCGACCGAGGACGAGCAAGAGGATGATGTTGACGATGGTACGACCAACGCCTTTGAGCGTAGTGGAACAGATCTGGAATTGACGGACTACGCTCACGAGCTGGCCTTCCTTCCCGACCTCACTGAAGTTGAACCTACCGAACTCGACTATGGCGCTGCAAACGTCAAGTCGAGTTGTCATACGCCAGTACAGTCGGCTAAATTGGTGACAGATCTGCAAAAGCACGAAGGGATAATGATTTCAAGTGGTAATGCCCTGCCGCCTCCAGCGTACGGAGCATTGTGCGACATCGACGTTCAAGGGCACTCACCCATTAGCAGAGAGCTCGGCGGATACCTCTCCGCCACTTGAGCAAGCTTTACGAGTTGTTGAAGGGGCTACTTCGAGCTGGGTTGATATCGTTCTCGATCAGCCCTTGGGCCTCGCCAGTGGTGATAGTGCTCAAGATAAATGGTGTGGATATTCGGCTATGCATTGACTATAAACTGGTTAATGCGGTTACGACGCCGATGGAATACGCTATGCTACTGGTTGATGACCTGCTTACCGAATTGGAGAGTTACTTGTGGTTTTGCTCGCTCGATGCTGCGAGTGGATTCTGGGCAGTCTTGATGACACGACGAGCTCGGCAGATCTCAGCGTTCGTCTGTGCACTTGGACACTTTGAATGGTTACGAATGCCGTTTGGATTGAAGAATGCGCCTATGATTTACCAGCGACTGATCGACAACGCTCTATGGGGATGCGTTCAACCAAAGGAAGGATGGCAGCTGTTTGCCGAACGACTGGCTGTTGCTGAAGCCGAGTCGGGAACTCGGCGAGCTGAGCTCGGCGGAGTCAGCGATTCCACGCCAGGTCAGCTGACGAAGTTCGAAGCTGACCACCAATCACAAGCTGACTGCGATCCGGTCCAAGACCTGGTCAACGGACCGGACGGCGACATGTTTGCTAATGGAGAACCAGACCAGTCTTCCTTGATTCCGGTGTTCAAGTGGAGGTCGTTTGTCGATGATATCTGTTTTGGAGGGGAGACGTTCGACGCCTGCTTGAAGACACTCGACCGATTACTAGCCCGGTTCACAGAATGTCGAATTAGCATCAGCTTTACCAAGAGTATCTTTGTCCAACCCAAGGTTGATTTCCTATCGCACGCGATTACGCCGAGTGGCATACGCGCTGATGCGAAGAAGATAGCCGCGATCGCCGAGCTCGCCTTCCCGAAATCAAAGAAAGGGATGCAAGCTTTCCTCGGTGCCCTAAACTATTACGGCCGATTCATCCAGAACTTGGCTGTTTACAAAGCAGTACTCTATCAGCTCAAGGATACGGACTTTGGCCCTGGGGGTGACTTGGCGTCAGCAAAAGCGTCATTCGCCGAGCTCAAAAGACGGGTAGCAGAAGCTCCAATACGGCGTCATTTCGACTCGGCGAAAGAAGTACATATAATGTTGTACGTCAATGTGTGGGCACTGAGCAGTACATTGATGCAACCGCACGACGACAAGCTGCACCCAGTTCGCTTCTGCGGACGCGTACTAAAGGAGAATGAACTCGGCTATCATCCCGCTGAGAAAGAAGTAGTCGCGCTGTTACAATTGCTGAAAGTGTGCTACCCTCTCTTGGCGGGAAAGACGCTACACGTCTACACCCGTTTCTCCACGTTGGAGTGGGTGTTTAAGTCAAAGTCGCTGTACGGCCGCGCAGTCAGTTTCGCAGTTATGTTGTCGCCCTACGATTTGAAGGTGAAGCGAGTACGTGAGCGAGATGTAGACTTCGCCCAGTTGCTCCAGGCGTCGATAGCCCCGTTTATCGGACTCGACGATTCCTTGAAGCACCTGGCGCCTCCCTCCAAGAACTCGGCGACCGTTTGAATGGACCCAGCGCTGCTATATGCCCGAATACCAACTGACTTTGCAGGATGCGTGCTGTCATTTGATGGCTCATCGAAGACGGCTAAATACGGCGGGTATGGCAGTTGTTCGTGGATACTGTGGCGCCTTCCGAATTGGGACATTGAGATCGCTGCGAGTGCGTACCTGTCGTCCACCACGGTCAACATCGCCGAGTACACCGGCAAGAACAATGGAGTCTTGGCGGCGATTGACCGAGGGTTAACCGATCTGATTATCGTGGGTGACTCCCGGCTTGCAATCCAGCAATCCATGGGGGTGATAGCATGCAAGAAGGAAACGTTGCAAGTGGAACTAGCTCGGCACAAGGATCTCACGAAACAACTCAACTCGGTCCGGTATCGACACATAGCGCGACACTATAACGCAGCGGCTGATTCTCTCGCTACAGAAGCACTGGAAGCTAAAGCTGGACGAGTAATTCTTGGGACGGATAGGAAAGCAGAGCTGAGAATGATTAACCGCGTAGCCGAAGAACTGTACGCCACAGACAACCCAGCGGAAACACCGATTGTCACGGCAGTCACTCGTACCCGAGTACGCCGAGTTCACTTTGAGGACGAGCTGGATGAAGACTCGGCTAGAGCAAGAGGAGGAAGTCAGGATCATGAAGCCATGTCTACCAATCCTGGAGAAGCCGCGTTTGAAAGCAGTGGAGATGAATTCGAACAAGTCAGCAGGGCGTCGACTCGGCGGATTAACCACACGACCCCGAATGTCGAAACAGGGTCGCAGATGGAGTCAGCCCAGACAGCCCAGAATGCCAACGACATTGATCCAGTGACGGTACAGACTGAGCGGAGACGACGAATCGCGAAGGCACAAGATGAAGAACTCAGGTGGGCCGATCTGAAGGCGTACCTGAGAGGTGAATTGGAGGACCTTACACACCGTCGAGCTCAGAATGCCGGCAAAGTCGCAGAAGTCTTTGTACTCAGCGAAGACGGCCTGTTATACCGCCGAGATGAAGCCCGCCGACTAGGCGAACTCGGCGAACCGAACCTCTCATTGAGATTGGTGATTCCGTCAGCCATGGTCGACGAAACACTTCATAACTGCCACAACTCGATCGAAGGAGGGCATCAAGGCATCGTCAGAACGTATCACTGAGTCAAAGCCGACTACTACTGGATTGGTCTTTACGCCGACGTGGTGAAACATGTTAGGGCCTGCGAGGACTGCAACACCAGTAAGAGCAAGCTACAGTTGAGAGGTTACTCGCCAGGAAATGTGGTGTCAGACCATCCCTTCCAAGTCGTGTCAATGAATTTTGTGATTCCCCTTCCTCGAACTCAGCGGGGCAATACTGCACTGCTGCTGTTCCAGGACCACTTCACGGGATTCGTTATCGCTAAGGCTATGAATGACACCGGTGCACTCGAAGTGGCCAAGATATTTGAGGAATGCGTCTTCAGGCAGTTCGGGGCTCCGTCTCTGATACAGCACGACCGAGATCCAAGGTTTATGAGTGAAGTATTCCAAAAGTTCTCCGAGATGATGCAGTCGAGATCAAGAGCTACGCTGAGTTACCGACCACAAGCCAACGGTCAACAAGAGAGATCAGTCAAGACAATGGTTCAGACTATACGGGTCTACGTGGAAGACCCACTTCAAGCCGACTGGGATGACATCGCCGAGAAGATGGTACACGCTATCAACAACTCAAGAGATTCGACTCGGCGAGAAACCCCTTTCTAACTGGTACATGGTTGGGACGCCAAGTCTACACTCAAGGCTATGACGAGTTCAATACGACGTGGACAGGGACGCCCAGTCAGCTCGGCGGACGCAGTCGAGTGGCGCCGAGAAGCGAACAGACAACGAGAAGTGGCCCTTCGATTAGCAGCTGAGTTCCAAGTGCGAGAGAAGGCGCACTTGGAACTCAGCTCGAAAGCACAACGAAGCATTAAGCAAGAAGGAGAAAAGATCCATTACCAACACAGCAGATGACGGAGATGGAGTTGCAGAACCAGGTGATGAATCCACCAAATCCTTGTTCAAAGAAGGAGATCAAGTCTGGTTGTTTATGGAGCGAGCCAAGTCGGGCTTGACCAAGAAGTTAGCCCACCGATGGCATGGACCATATAGGGTGACGAGAAAGGGGGAAGAATTCGCCTATGAATTGGAGTTACCCGACAAGAGTGGATATAGGTTCTTCCCAGTGGTCCATGTATCACGTCTGAAGGCAGTCACCGAACTCGGCGGAAGACCAGAGACGAGGCTAATCGCCGACCTCGAAGAGACTCAGCGATTCGACTTTGACGAAGAATTACTGCCTGAAGACAGCTGGGAGCCAGACACAAGTACGAACCAGTATGAAGTCGAAGCAATTCTCGACGATGAGCTACCATTATCCACGAGTACGTCACGATCACAACGGAAGTTTAAAGTTAAGTGGGTCGGCTACGATGAGCCTACTTGGGAACCACTGTCGAATTTGTCATGTGGAGGTCTCCTGTTTGACTATCTACGACAGAAAAAGCGTGAAAACCGTCTGCAAATGGTGCAAGTTGCAGATGAGGATTAACAGCTATTGCACCAATTGTTACACCAACTCAGCGGACGACACAGGCCAAGTTGCGATGGAATGCTACTGTGTCGAAATTGCATATACTGAATAATTACGAAATGAAGTCCTGATCGATACCTACGGGAAGCTCAGTCAAAAGAAGAAAATTGAAACGAAGGCGATCCGGACTCCAAGAGAGTTGAACCCGACGAAGACAAGTGGGAAGGGTTGGCGTATGGTCGAATCTGGAAATCCCTACACCACAGTAGCTCGTAATAGCTACAAGTTGTCCGATGCTTTGAGAGAAAGCAAGGGTAACGGGACGGTGTCAGTGCTACTGGTCGACGGGAAGGTCGTCACTGTCCCCAATGGCCAAGTGGATCTGGCCATCAAGTTTGAAGCCTTTGACAGCCTCGAACGGTTCACTGTTCTTGAAATGGATCCATATGATATGATCCTGGGCATGCCCTGGCTTGAGAAGCACGAGCTCTGGATCGACTGGAGAGGAAAGTCAATCGGTGCCAGCCGCCCTGCGCAGTCCGACAGAGCATTGGTGAGTCCTGTTCCCACATCTGTCAGGACCCGGGGCGCCCGCGAGGGCTGCCAGGGTACCAAAGCATTCGGCAGATGCTTGGGAGTCGTCGACGTATATGACGACTCCGAGGATGTTATGATGGTGGCCGCGCCCAGAAGAGGAGCCGGTCAAGTGGGTAACTTGGGTCCACAGGCGGGTAACTTAGTTCCGCAGACGGCTGCAGCTGTCATGAACACTGAGAACAGCGTGTTCAGAGTGGGTAACAGAGTTCCACTCACGGTCGCCCAGACCATAACTGAAGAGGAAGGCGTTGAACACGCTTCCTGGATGGGTAACACAGTGCCACACGCGGTCGCCCAGACCTTAACTGAAGAGGAAGGCGTTGAACACGCTTCCTGTGTGGGTACAACAGTACCACACGAGGACACGAGTGCCTCGGATGTCGTAGCAATGACATCCCTAGACGTGGGCAGCAAAGCTCCCCGTCACAGACGCCGTCGGCAAAGACGCCGCCGCCGCCTCAAGTCGGATCCGAACTTCGTTCCGATCGACGTCGCTTCAAGCGACTCGGAGTCCAAAGCCCGGGCTCCTCCGACAAGGCCGGTGGAAGAGTGTTATCACATCTTCGATGGCGAGACCGGTTTACCCGTCAAGGCATCTGGTGTCCACTTGGAACCGTTGCCAGAGGTTGCAGAGATACTGAGCCTCGAGGAAATGACGGTTGAGTCTTTCCTGGCCAACCTCAAGGCTGGAGAGATTGCTGAGATGGTGCTCATGAGACCTGAGACCACTCAGGAGGAGCTGAACTCCTCCTCTGTCTTGGACGAGAACGTCCTGGAAGACCTAAACAAGCAGCGTCAGACGCGCTTGGGTTCTGAGATCCTTAAGAACCCCAAGGATCTGGTGTATCCTTTGGTGACGGAGTCTGCGGACGCGGTGAACAAACACCCACCGACCCAACTCCCACCGGATCGAGGCGTACGGCATGAGATTGATCTCGTGCGTGGCACAAAGTATTGTGTCACGAGGCAATGGCCTCTCCCGCGCGAACAGTGCGAGGTCATTGATGCCTTCTTCGCCGAGAAAGCGAAGGCAGGCATGGTGCGGGGGTCGAAATCCCCGCACTCGACGCCGCTTCTGCGTTCGGAAGCCGAACGGAAAGTGGCGTCTGGTTCACGCTTATAACAGGCTGAACAACGCAGTGGTGCCGGCCCAAACATCAATCCCACGAAAGGATGTGTTTTTAAACAACATGGCCGGGAGCGTACTGTACAGTGCGCTGGGTCTGGTAGACGAATACTACCAGATCCTGATGCGAGAGAGTGACATCCCGCTCACCGCGGTAAGCACTCCAAGCGGCATGCTTTGGGAGTGGCTCGTCATGCCGCAGGGCTTGTCTAACGCCCCGGCGACGTTCAATCGCCTGGTGACGCAATTGCTCCGCCCTTTGCGTACCTTCGTACATACGTACTTCGACGACATATTCGTCCATAGCCGTGCCGAGGGAGACAAGACGGCCATGGAGGTGCATCTGGAGCACCTCCGTCGAGTGTTGGCCGTATTGAGAGTAAACAAGCTCTACGCCAACATCGACGAGTGCGTTTTCGCGTCACCAGAGATCAAAGTTCTCGGTTGTTTCGTAAGCAACGTGGGCGTTCGGGCTGACCCAGACAAGGTCAAGGCCATAGCAGCATGGCCGACGCCCCGATCCCAAAAGGATCTTCGAAAGTGGTTGGGCTTGGCCAACTACCTTCACAAGTACTGCGCAGGGTACGCGGGCTTCGCTAAGCCCTTGTCGGGCCTCCTTCAGAAGGACGTCGACTGGCTCTGGGAGCAAGAGCACCAGGATGCTTTTGACAGCATCAAGGCCAGTCTCCAAAAGGCCCCTGTCCTGGCCCTGCCGGACGAGACGAAGCCGTTTAGCGGCGATGCCTCCGATTACGCCATCGGATGTGCATTGCTGCAGGCCGACACGGCTGGACACGAACGAGTCATCTCGTTCCAGTCCAGGCAGCTCAAAGCCGCCGAGCGGAACTACCCTGTCCATTACAAGGAGCTCCTGGCAATGAAATATGCCCTTGTGAACTTCCGTGTTCACCTTCTGGGCTCTAGACCCTTTGTGATCTACACAGACCACGCGTCCTTGAGGACGGCGACTAACTCGCCTCGCCTCTCCCAAAGGATGGCGAGGTGGCTGTCCTTCTTCGCGGAATACAACTTCCGCGTCGAATACAAGCCGGGCAAGCTCAACGTGCTTGCGGACGCCCTCTCTCGGCGTCCCGACTATGAGTTGGCCCACATCACGCGGGTGACAACGGATCTATATGATCGGATACGCATGGCGTATCGGGACGAGATGAGGCTGTCGCGCCTATCGTCAAGTTCCTTGCGGCAGGAGCGAGCGCAAAGTCCGACTGGCTCTCGTCGCGGCAGCGCTCACGGCTTCACCGATATGAGTTGAAGGAGGGCCTCCTCTATTATCGGGTGGAGCCCACTGATCCTCCACGGGTGGTCGTACCCAACGACGAGGATCTGAAGTTCTTGACTTCATCTTTGGGCTTCCCGCCGACGGACACGGCAACACCGGAATTTTGGTGTTCGTGTGTCGGCTGAGCAAGATGGTACATCATGCTCCAGTTCCCGTCACTGTTACGGGCGAACAAACCGCAAGGTTGTTCGTCGATGGGGTGTTCCGCTATCACGGTCTCCCAGAGACGATTGTCTCGGACCGAGACCCACGGTTCACTGCTGCGTTTTGGAAAACGCTGTTCCCTTTAGGGAACTCGTCTGCAGATGTCCACTGCGGACCATCCGCAGACAGACGGCCAAACAGAGCGCGTCAATCGAGTGCTCGAGGACACTCTGCGCAGTTTGTGCGCGGCAGCACCACGTACGTGGTCGACGCAGCTTCCAGCTGTTGCGTTTGCGCTCAACAACGCGGTGCACGCATCCACGGGGTTCACGCCGTTCTACTTGAACAGCTTTCGCCACCCCAGAGTGCCTCTCACTCTTCGAGTAGACACTGACTCCTCTATTCTAAGTGGAGGAGATGCTCGGTAAGCCCTTTCCTCCCAGGTCTCGGATGTGAGACCAGTTTCGCTGCGGAAACAAGTGGAATCCTTTATGAATACCAAGCTGAGCGTTGTCAGCAGGGTCCGCGATGCCATGGCAGCAGCCCAAGATAAACAAAAGGAGTCCTCCGACAAACATGGAAGAGGAAACTTAAGTGTATTTAAAGTGGAAGACTTAGTGTTACTAGACACGAGGAACCTACCTCTTGACACTGTCAGCTCTGCCGGCAGCAACAAACTGAAGCACCGCTTCATCGGACCATTTGCAGTCCTGGCCAGACATGGTGCGTCGTACACCATCGACCTTCCAAAGTCAATGACGACGCACCCGACGTTCTATGTTGGACGTCGTAAGCGGTACTTTGACCCGCAGGGGGTTGCTGACTCGCAGACCCACCTTGGCCCAGCTCCTCAAAGCGAGGGCGGGCCACAGACGTTGACGAAGGCGTCGGAGCAGGCGCCCAAGCCTCGGTCGGAACGGCAAGGCTGCGGTCAAGACCGTACGCCGGAGGGGCTCCGTACGAACGGACTCCGGAGCCATAAGCCGAGTACGCTGAGTACGCCGGGTACGCACCATACGCACCAAACGCGTACGTCTGGGAGTGTGCCGCAGGCGGCTCCGGACGTGGCAACAGAGCCTCGATCCGTCGGATCATGCGAAAGGCCTCGTCCAGATCGGACGAAGAGGCCCGGCGATCCTCCCGCAGGTGCAGGCTCGCGACCTCTCGCTCCAACAGGTCCAGGCGGTCCGCAAGACGAGCGAGCTCGCCCTGATTCCCTGCCTGGGCGGCAGCATCACCGCCAGTCCCAAGGCCAAGTGCAATCTCAAGCAGGAGGACACGTTGACGGAGGCGGTCAGCCTCAGGGCCCTGTGTCGGACCCGCAGTCGGAGCACTTGGACGGGAGTGGCTTTCGGGAGGCGCCGAGTACTCGTACTCGTACGAGGGCACCTCCGCCCCTGCTTGACCGGAATGGAGAAGTCTACTTCCATGTGGAGCGGATCTTTCAGGAGCAACGGCGTCGCGGTAAGCGACAGCTCCTCGTGAAGTGGAGGGGTTATGCCCACTCCGAGAAGTCGTGGAAGCCGATTGAACGGTTCCGGATTGACTGCCCGAAGGCTGTCGCAATCTGGGAACAGAAGCGGCGGCAGCTTCATAAGTAGTCCGAGGCTTCTTGCCCGAACGGGATACGGATGTTGACGACACTCCGTACCCGCGCTCATCGTGAGCGCTAGAAGCCGCGCGCTTCAGAATGTCCCTTGGCAGCATGCACTTGCTGAACAAGTAAGCAAAGCTCACACGAAGATCACGCTGGTCCAGGATGTGGGACAGCTGCTGATCTTCATGGAGTTCCCGTAACTCCGTGGGTGAGTACTTAAGAGTCTCCACCCACGCCCAGAACATGTCCTCACAAGAACTCCAGGTGGGACAGCTTTCGGGCATAGCCCAGGGGTATCCCCAAACAGGATAGAGACCACCCCGGGTCTCGGGCTTCTTACGACAAGTCGTGAAGTCCTTAAGGAGAATGCGGTGTGGCGCAAGAAGCACACACCGAGCAGCCTCCAAGTTGTCGACGAACAACTGTTCTTTCTGAACAAGGGCTCAAAGAGGTCCCGCGTCGCGGATACTATGAGATCCAAGTCTAGCTCGAAGATATCTTCTGCGTCGAACACACCAGCTACGATGTCTGACTCTGTAAGAAAACGTATTAGATCTTTGACTGCGACCAACTTGTTCGCCGTTTTCGTTGGTGCTCTCACCGGTTCTCTTGGATCTTCGATCTGTCGTGGATTCAGGATCCGCATGACAGGATCTTGATGCAGAAAATCGCGTAGAGCTTGGTGGCGATACACAAACTCTCGATCATTGTCGGACCAGCTTGACCTGGATCCAGCTTGGTCTTCTTCCGACTCTGGAGCTTGCATCTTGTTCCGCGTAGTCTTACTCGTGTTCGTCTTCTTTCTCGTTTCTTCGACTTGCGGGCGTTTAGGTACGGTGTTGGGCTAACCGGTGAATCTGCAAATGTATACCGTTTCGTCTTCACTTCCCTTGTTTTGTTAGCGGATCTTGACTTGCGTCAAGATCCGTAGGGGTCCCCGAGGGACCTGGGGAGGATAGAGAGGTTTTTGTTCTAGATCCGGATCTGGATCCACCTCTCTTCCGTCGACAGAGTTCCTCCCAGGACTCCATCGATCCGCGGATCTTGCTTCATTCAGCAGCGTCTTCGTCGATCCGACCTCCGATGACGCCTCTTCCCCTGGCTCAATCTTCACTTGAGCATCTTCTTGGGACTCACGGTGAAATCCCGAGTCACCAAAAGATCCGGGCACGCGCACCATTGTGGTGTAGCGGGATCAGCAAAGTATGCGAGATTGCTGGATCCGACTTACCAGCAGCGCCCAGACATCGACTAACGGAGGGGGGGCCCCGATGATCCGTGTTCTGCTGAACTTTCCTCACCTTGTGTACCCGTCGGTAGGGCGGGATCTAGCTCTCTCGGTAACTTCCGAAGAGCTCAAGTGGTGAAGCTTGAGTGTCTTGGCGAGACGTAGGGATGGGGTGGAGCAGCAGTGGAAAAATCTTCACTCTGCGTCCGTGGTTGGTTCTGGATCCTAAGCGAATATTCGAGCTTAAGTGTCCAGGGCCTAGATCGTGGATCTGGCCTTAGAGTTGTCTTGCGGGTGTGTTCCTTTGCCTTTGTTTTTTTTTCGTCGTACTTGCCGCCTCCTGTGACGGGATCTTGAGAGTTGAGAGCCTCTAGGGTGTAGCCGGCCAAGTAGTAAATCCGGTTAACCTGTCGGATCTGCACGTGTAAAGGAAAGCTCACTAGGCTGTAGGATCTGGCCAATGTATTATCCAGTTATCACTACCAACACTAGATTCGCATTTCCCAACCTTCATCGAGCTCGTACGGCCAATGTAGTTCCGATTCTTGAGGGCAGGAAGGCACTTGCGTGATCATTTGCAAATTGAGGTCTCTATTGATACTTAAGCCTAATACCTGCCTGGATTTCTCCTTTCTGTGTCTTTCACCTGTTATATCCCTTTACCAGGCTCGGCTGCATGTCCTTTCTCTCCTTGACCCATCATCCCAGCTGTATTATCATCAGATCCACCGGATCCATGACGTAATCATCAGGGTCACACTATTATGGGTACACTCATCCGGATCCAGGTCGCTTGGATCCACCTCACTGTAAGTGTACACTCGTCGTGGATCTGAGCTATCCAATCATCCAACATAGTCTTGTGACCGTCTGTGATCTCCATTGTCCCAAGAAAGCTCGAGATCCACTGCATCCCTCATCCCTGTACCCTGGATCCAGGTCCTTCTATGCGGGATCCTCCCTCCTTGGACCCGAACTCGGAAGTATGGGATCCGGGGTACCTCGCGGTGGATCCTGACTTCTCGTTAGCCGTGACTACTAGATATACCTTCGGATGGCACCTACCACCTTCCTTCATAGGATCCACACTCGATCCACTGGTACATAGTATATCCCATATTCACCTAAGTGAATCCAGGTAAGGGTGGATCCGAGATAAGTCTTGGTGGATCTTGCCTTTTCGTACATCGCTCATATCAGATCCATTGTCACTTCATACGGGGTGCTGCTCGTCAAGGCTAATCCACCACCGGCAACTTGCATCCGTGCCACCAACCCAAATCCTCTCTAATCACTTGAAATTGTCACTTATTCGGGATAGCGATCCGGATGTGCTCGTGTTTCTTTAGTGCTGCGACCATACGTTCTCGGCGATCTGTCGACAGCTGGGGATCAGCTACATTGGGCGCAGTGTAGTCTATTGACGTGTTGACCTCATCGGTCAGTCTCGTCAGGGAATGCCAGCT